>NC_083320.1:107915194-108174293 GCF_963455315.2 Globicephala melas | reverse complement strand
CTCAGAAGGCAAGAGTGGCCCCCAACTATGGCGCGGTTAGTCTTTATGGGCTGGGTAATTTCATAGGCTAATGAGTGAGAGGATTCATGTAATTATTTCAGGGAAGCAGTGGGGATTTCCAGGAATCGGGCCACCGCCCACTTTTCGGCCTTTTATGGTCAGCCTTGGAGCTGTCATGACGCCTGTGGGTGTGTCATTTAGCTGATGTATTACAATGAGCGTATAATGAGGCTCAAGGTCCCCTGGAAGTCGGATCTTCCCCCATCTTGGACCTAGTTGGTTCTAACCAGGTTTTGTCATGTCCTGTGGCTATGCCATTCTTTTAGAGATTGTGCCCTGCCCCTTTCCCTCCTGCTTCAGTGGGGGGTGGCTGCTGAGAAAGCTACAGAAATATAAAATTTATTCAGAATTAGGATAGATTTAGCAAAGACTTCATGAATAAAACACAACCCCTGGTCCAGGGGAGCTCTGCCAATGAAGGGAGACAGACATGGTAACAGGGAATTCTAAGTGGCTGCATGGCTGCAAGGCCACACACTGTGTCCTGGGGTCGAGAGCCCTGAGCCAGCCTGTGGGAGTCTGGGTTGACTCTCCAGAGGTGGCAGCATTTGGGTTGGGAGTTGAAGGGGAAGGAAGAGTTTGCTGAGAAGATAAGCGTTTGTTGGAGAAAGGCATCATGGGAATAAGGAACAGCACAGAGTAAGTGAGAAAGTGTGTGTGCCCATGGTGTGTGTGTGTGTGTGTGTGTGTGAGTGTGTGTGTGTGTTTGTGTGTGTGCACCCATGGGAAGGCCGAGGAGGTGGGGAGAGATAAAATGTTTCGCCTGAGGACTTAGGGGTAGTTTAGCTTGGTTAGAGAGTATAGGGCACTATAAAGGGCACTTACTTACTTACCCCCCTCTGGTTCCGGAAGGGGTTGCCCAAGGCTCATAAAAGTGTATCACCTGTAGTGCCCCAATCTCTGAGCACACAGTTAACACACGGCTTCCATGTGCAAAGCCCTGCTCTAGGGGCCAGGGACACAGAGTGGACAAAACACTGAAAATCCCTGCCTGTGTGGGCCTACCTTTCATTCAAAAAACAGACAAGAATCAATACAAGTTAGTAAAATCTTGCATTGAGAGTCGAGAGTGACAAGCACTAAGAAGAACAAAGTAGGACAAAGGACAGAAGATGTGAAGGGTGGGCTGGGGCTGCTACTTTCAACCAGGTGACCAGGGAGGCCTCCCCGAGTGACACTTAGAGTCAAGAGCTGAAAGAGGTGATGCTGTAAGGTAGATGTCCTTGACATTAGACATGCAAGTGAAATTCCAACCCCATGAGACCAGCATTGCAGATTCTCTGACCAAAACAACCAGCTTTTCTCGTGTGACAAACTTCACTAAAACAGAGGGCAGTGAAGGGATTCACCTTGTTAGGCTACCGAGCTTCCTGCCATTGTCTGAAGACCGCTGCTTCTCTTGGCCTCAGGCTGGTGGCCATGACATAAGGATGTACTCCTTCAAATCTCCGTGATGCTCCACACACCATGAGGAAAGCACTTTCTGACCCACGGAGCTTAATCTCCCCAGAGCCCACACGTGGTTCTCTCAGCCAGCTGAGTCATTCCATCCAGAACAGTGCTGTCCAGTTGGATGATCTATGATGGGGGGGGGGTTCTATATCTGTGCAGAGTGCTGCAAATACAGCTGGTGGGATTGAGGATCTAAATTTTTAATCAAATCTAAGTTGAAAGAATTACAATGGAAATGACTACATGAGGCTAGTGGCTACTGTATTGGACAGTGCATATCTGGAGTAACACTCCAGGAGGCCTGGGGGGTGGAGCTCAGGTGTGCTAGTCCAAGGTGAGATTGGTAACTCCAAGTCTCACCCTTGGCAAGGGCTTCCCACCAGGTAAGATATTCTTCTTAGTGTGTAGCTACTGAATAACACACACACACACACACCCCCACACACACACCCACACCCACACGTCCCTCTAGGACAAAAAATAATTTCTGGACCATTTGCAGTCTATGCCCTTAACATGAAGGCTCCACACCCACAGGGGAGTTGACAGTGAGCATTCATTTACTCATTCTCTCTTCTTCTTCACATTGTGCTCACTAGGTCTCTTAATGTCTTCTTAATGATCTCTCCCTTGGCCATAGCAAGGCCAACAGGAGTTTTGAGGCATATCTTTGGCTGCTTTTGGGGATGGGAAGTTGGGCAGGTTAAAATAATAGTGTAGCCTCTGTTGAAAAGGAGCAAAGAAGAAAGATAAGGGCCAGGAAAAACCAAGCCAGGAATAGGACCCCAAATGCAAGCCATGGTGATGAACATACTCTGTGGTTGTACCGCAGAATTGACTGCCTAGCCTAGGTATCTCTATGAGAGGGGAGCCTGGGCTGCTGCATAGTATGAGAGGAAGGAGAGTATAGTGGTTAGAAGCACAACATTTACACAGAACCTGTGTCACTCCAGTATCAAATGAGCACACTTGGGCACAGACTATGGTTTCTAAATACCATTCTCCACCAAGAGGAAGCAGGGCTCCTTGGAGAAATGGGAATGCAAGGGCTGGGGCAGGGAAAATACAAGATGAACCTGGAACATCTTGTGCTACAGAGAGAGTGTCCAAAGAACAATAAGGACAAGTCAAGGGAACGGGAGCCAGGCTGAGCAGGTGCCTACTGGCCACATATAGGACCATCTGAGCATCAAAATGAATGGTGATAGTGATGAAATATCAGATATGAAAAACAAACAAAAAAAAACGGTCCCTGAGTCCCTACTGATAATAAATGATTAAATGGGGGAAAAGAGAAGATCAGCTAGAGTAGAAACTCAATTCACACGTAGAAGGAGTGATGGAGATGGCAAGGCACCCAACCACACCCAATGATTCACGTAAGAAGCAACAATGGATGCTAAAGTGATCGGTGGAGGTTTGATGGCAACTGGCCATTTACATACTTTCAAAGCATCTCCCCACAAGTTACTTACTCATTACAAAGGGAAAGTAGTAACTTTGTAGTGGAGAAAGCTGACAGATATTGCCTTAACCAAATCAGCAAAGTAACAGCACCAGAAATGGGGCAAATTAACATCATGTTCCTCCTGACATCACACACTGATAAAACATCATCACCTCCAAGGATTCCTACCCTAAATATGTAACCTAAATTTTATGGTGAGAAAACATTGGAAAGACCCAAATGGAGGAAATTCTGAACCAAAAAACTCCCACTATGTTCTATTTAAAAAGTCAATATAATAAAAGATAAGGAAAGGCCAAGAAATCATTTCATACTAAAAGAAACTAAAGAGACATGAAAGCTCTGCACCAAAAAAATAGTAGCCAAGAAGAATATCATTGGGAAATTGGTGAAATTTTAATAAGGTCTGTAGAGTAGAGGATACCATTGTATCAGTGTTAAACTTCCTGATTCAGACAGTCATATTTTGGGTATGTAAGTGAATGCTATTATTTTTAGGATTTTCATGCATGCTGAAATATTTAGGGATAAAGGGACATGTCAACAATGTACTCTCAAATATTCAAATAGCTGAGAGAGAGAGAGAGAGATAGAGAATGATAAAGTAAAAACAGGGTAAAACCTTAGTAATTAGTATATACACGTTCTTTTAAATATTCTTTCAATTTTCTAAATTTGAAATTATTAAAAAAAATTCTAGCCTTTAGTGTCAGATTGCTTGGCTCCAAATCCAAGCACTTCCAATGATGAGCTGTGTGTCTGTGGGCAAGTTACTTAAGCTCTCTGGGCCTCAGCTTCTCTATCTGTAACATGAGGATAATAACAGTGCCTTCCTCAGGGTTGTGTTGAGATTGAAGAGTTAATATACGTAAAGCATTTAAAAGAATGTCTGGCACGTGGCAAGCATTGGACAAGTGGAGATTGCTGTTCTTTGTGTCTAAGAGATAAAATCATGGCAACTAGGAAGGTGAGAGGGGGATTTCTCTTGAGACTCTCAGAGTGATGATGTGCATAAGCACTGCTCTGGGGGGTACTTAATGCCCCTCGACCCAGGCCCCATCACCACCTTATGCCATTCACGCCCTGACAGTGCAGATAAGGGCCCTTACTGCCTTTGGGTCTGCTACACTGTCTAGCAGGTGACTTCAGCCTTTTATCCAACTTCTTCGAGCTTCAATTTCACCACCAACAAGAAGGATTATAATCTCCACCTCTAGCTTTTCACTACAGCAAATAATTATCCAGTGATATTTATTGAAAATGCTGAATGTGCCAGGCATTTGGGGTGGATTACCATCTAATCCTCAAAACAAACCTCTGAGGTAGGTACTATCATTATCTCAATTTTAGACAAAGGCCATTGAGGCTTAGAGAAGTTAATTAAATTGCCAAGGTCACACAGCTCATAAATGGTGACACAGATTCAACCCAAGCCTCTAGGGGTAACCTCTGAGCTCTTATTACTGATAATAACCCTTTTCTTGGTTATGAATATTTTTCTCTCATCTCTTCCTCCCTTCCCTCCTTCCTTCCTTCCTTCCTTCCTTCCTTCCTCCCTCCCTCCCTCCTTCCTTCCTTTCTCTCTCTCTCTTTCTTCCTTCCTTCCTTCCTTCTTTCTTTCTTTCTTTCTTTCTTTCTTTCTTTCTTTCTTTCTTTCTTTCTTTCTTTCTTTCTTTCTTTCTTTTCTTTCTCTCTCTCTCCCTCTCCCTCTCTTCCTTCCTTCCTTTCTTTCCTCCTTCCTTTCTTCCTTCCTTCCTTCCTTCCTTCCTTTCTTTCCTCCTTCCTTCCTTCCTTCCTTCCTTTCTTTCTTTCTTTCTTTCTTTCTTTCTTTCTTTCTTTCTTTTCTTTCTTTCTTTTCTTTCTCTCTCTCTCCCTCTCCCTCTCTTCCTTCCTTCCTTCCTTTCTTTCCTCCTTCCTTTCTTCCTTCCTTCCTTCCTTCCTTCCTTCCTTCCTTTCTTCCTTCCTTCCTTCCTTCCTTCCTTTCTTTCTTTCTTTCTTTCTTTCTTTCTTTCTTTCTTTCTTTCTTTCTTTCTTTCTTTCTTTCTTTCTTTCTTTCTTTCTTTCTTTCTTTCTTTCTTTCTTTCTTTCTTTCTTTCTTCTTTCTTTTTCTTTCTTTCTTTCTCTCTTTCTTTCTCATAAAGGAGGAAAAGTGCCCAGGGAGGTTAAGTTACTCTTTTAAAGTCACAGAGCATTCTAGTTGATCAGATCTGTGTCTCAAGCTGGAACTGCTGGTAAATGCTGTCGGAGGCCAGGAAGGTGTTTCTGACTTGGCCAGGACATCTGTCCAGGGGTCCAGCATGTGTGCAAAGTGTCAGTTTTTCCGGTGGCCAATCTCATGAGGTCTCACCCCTGCTAAGCAGGAGGCAGATTGGAGACAGACAACCTGGAGGCTTTCAGCCCAGCCCAAAGCTGTCCCTTCCCCAGAGAGGAACCCTAAAGCCAGAGCAGCTTCTGAGGCCCCAGGTGCGCACCTGCGCGAAGCTGTGGCCCCAGGTTTTCAGACTCATTTGAGGGGCATTACAAAGCCTTGTTCTTAGATTCCCAAATCTGGATAAGCAGTTTAAGCAGAGCTGAACAGACCCTCCCCCACCTGGAGGTGGGCACTCCAGGAAAGGATTTGGGCTCAATCTGGTGGACCCTTGGCCCCCAGGTGACTCAAGAGCAGCATTGAGATCAGGGGGCTGGATCATGTGGGTGTGCAGGGCACAGGTGCAGCCAACCCCATAGCCCTGTACCCACAGACCTTCCTCACACACACGGAGGTCACCCCCGTGGTGACAGTACCCTCACCCCCTCACCCCCTCACCGCTTAACAGCCTGACCTGGGAGCGGGGGCGGTCATTTCCCTGCTGGGGCATCTTTCTCGCAGCATTTCCCAAGGTCTGCCTGACCACTGGCTCAGGTGGCTGGTGCAGTCCGGCTGCCGCCTGACTTCTGCTTCCCACTGGCCACCCAGCACCCCAGCACCAGGCCTGCCCTCAAGGCTGCCCCTCCTCACTCCCTTCAACGTTCATTCCTGGGCTCTGCTGACGCCCGTGTCCCCGCTGCTATTTCTAAGAGCTGGCTCATGCTGGGGCAGGGCCAGGGGAGGAACATTCTAGAACCTCCGAGGAATTTGCCCCTTTCCTGGAAGACTTTGAGGATATTCCTTAAGAGTGAGGGTGACTGACACCCGGGGTCCAGCAATCAAGCCAGCTGAGTGATGTTGGGGAGACTGGCCAGCGTTCCTGCTTTCTGAGAACCGCCACATGCCGGGCCTTTATAAATAATGCCAACTCCAGTAATCTTCCATCCTGCTGGGGGCCGGCTGCTCCTTCAGGTCTTGGGGCTCAGGTACATCAAGTGGTCTGCCTAAGGCCACCAATGAGTAAGGGGACCCCAAAGACTTCCTGGGGTTGGGAGGTGGTTGAAGAGAATGGTACATACCTGTTATCCTCAACATCTGGAAACCACTGGAGGTCCAAGAATGGGGGGAGAGTTCAGGTCACAGTGAGGAAGCTTCTCCCTACATTTGGAACCTTCCATAAGCAGTGTGCTCTCCCCCATCCCCCCGGCAGGATTGCCTGGCCAGAGACTGGCTGGTCAGAGGTGAGGGGTACACAAGTAGTGGCATTAACTGGAGGTTGGACTTTAAGAGCCCTGGGTCTGAGAGGTAGCAGGCTAGACACTCAGCTCTTTGTATTTTAGTAAGGATTTGCTTCTCAGACTGGCAGTCCTGCCGGTTTTCCCTCCTAAATATCTCTTGAGCCTGTCCACCCTTCACCTCCGCAATCACATGCTCCAAGTGCCAGCCTGCTGTGGCCATGGCTTTCTAGTTATCTCCCAGCTTTCTATTTGGCCCTTTATCCATCTTTCTCCAGTCTGCAGCCAGCATGATTGCGTTAAAATGTGAAACTGTCAATGTCTCCCCTCCCCCACCCCCTTCTATACAACCCTTTTGCATGGCTTTTTTATCACTCTTAAAATAAAGTTTCCTGCCCTGACTACAAGGCCTGAATGGTCTACACCCCTCTGCCCAGCCTCACCTTGCCCCTTCTCCCATGTTCTTCATTCCTCCACGCTGGCCCGTGGGACAGGTGATTCTGGTGCAGTCCCACCCCAGGGCCTTTGCAGACACCAGTCCCGCTCCCCGGATAACTCTCCACCACCTGCTTCCCTTCCACTTCCCCCAAGGAACTCCTTCCCAACCTTCAACTCTCAGCTCAGGCCTTGCTTTCCATGGAAACTTTTCTTGCTGCCCCCTCCCCATTCCATCCTTAACAGCACTGATGTCCTATTATAATCGCTCACTACTCATGTGTTTATTTCTTCCTCCAGCGTCTGCTCTCTGCCAGCTGTGAGCTCCATGAAGGCAGGCACCAAGCCTGCTTTGCTCACAACCTGTCTCCAGCAGCGGGGAAAAGAATAACTACACCAGGCATACCTGCTGCATACATTAAATGGCAAATCCTAAGGCAATGAGACCCAGGAGAGAGGATTTTGAGAGATGAAGGGCTAACCTGACGCTGCTGACAGGTAGGCTGTCCAGGGGTCATTGGGGTTGGCTTCTGGCCCCCAGTGATGGCAGAAGGGCCCTGACATGGGAAAGCCCTTCACCAGGGTACCTGCTCCCTTGGGAACAATTCACCTGTCTTACCTCTGTAGGGACCTGTGACCTGTTGGGGGCGGAGTTACAGGTGAGGGCGGTGAGCTCAGACCCAGATCCCAGGCAGGCGCACCCCGGACTCTGCCCAGCTCAGGTGGTTATGGGTCCCCCTGGGAGAGGGGTTTACTGACACTTCAGCGACCATTCATTCTTGCCCTAGTAGTCTTCAGTATTTGCATTATTACACATTCATTCATTTGTTTGGCCGTTCATGATTTCATTCCTTCTTGAGCATCAATTGGGAAGAATTGTGTACATTGAGACAACTGCTTTAACTAATGAAATGGAGCAGGACCCCATGGTCCTCCCCCCAACCCAGGTCTTTCTCCTGCTTTTTGTCTGTAGAAAAACTTTAGTAAAAAAATAAATTTAATCAGAGAAGTGAGAAAATACAGAAGCAAAGGAAAACAGTCAAACAGGACAAAACAGTAATAGTTTAGTCATTAAGCAAAGTCAAGGACTTTTAGTTCTTCCTCAAGGGCTATAGATAATATTATGCACCATAAACTTCGAGCTGTCTTATAGATACTGAAACCCCCAATAGGTGGAAGGAGTTAACTACATGATGACCAGATTGTTGCCATGACATAAGCTGCCACGATTCTGAGCACTGGCCTCAAAGAAATGGGAACAAACTGACCGTGGAACTGAAGACTAACTTAAAACAATCAAGATGACACTGATCAGATACTACATGATCAATTTCAAGATGACTTTCAGAGCTGACTGTGCTGTTTCTGCATGTAGTCCCTTCCCTCCACCTATACAGCCCTGAAACTCCCCTTTAAAAGCTCTTGCCCCCTGATTGTCAGTGGGGGGAATTGGCCTTTGGACAGGAGTCTGCCCTGCCTATCCCCGACCCTGGTTGCCAGCCTCTGAAATAAAGCAAACTTTCCTTTCCACCAACCTTGCCTCTTATTTGCTTTAGAGCAATGAGCAGCTGGACCCCACTTTCGGTAACAGTAGTGCTAATTTGGGTGAATATTCTTATTTCCTTGTAAAAGTAAAATGATAGTTTACCCTTTTTGAAGATGGTTTGATTTCAGCCATAATGAGAAACCAGAAATCTTGCTAAACTGTCTCCCTTTTGCTTAAGAGCTGGCATCCCTACATCTGGCTGATGGAAATGTGATCTCATTAGTTACCTGTGCTAAGACCTGGGCTTCCTCTGACTCAGCTGTTCTAACCCAGTTAAATATTTAATGTGTGTCTAGTTCATTTTATCTCCTCAGCCTCAAGTTGGTTTATCCCCATCACAATCTAATTCCAGCCTTCCTTTATTAAAGGGGCTTTCTTACAGAGCAGAATGCTTGGGTGGGCTAAGTAATAAATATACAGCAGTGTTTCTCAACACTGTTAGACCCAATCACCCCTTCACAGAAAATATTTTGTAACACTCCCTTTACTATACTGAAATGGAATTCAAAGATAGGATGACTTACCTGTACACATGATTTTTTAAAAAGTCAATAAATCCCTGAACATAATAACTAGAGTGAAAAGGAAAAATAAAGGGAAAGCAATCTGTAACAAAATGCTATGTATTATAATATGTAAATGATCAGGCCTGACTCTATTAGAAAATATAATGAAGTTATCAGATGTTTTCACCTACTTAAAGTGAATAAATGTGGATGAAGAGAAAAGAGACAATAATTTTGCTAAACATTTTTCTTTATGCTTGACCTTTTGAAGTAAGGGCTACAGAAGAGTACTTATACATGGAGTGTACTTATGTATGGGGCCACTGTGGTAGCCACAAATGCAGATGTAACCAGGTGTTTGTGCTGATGTATCCAGGTGTTTGTGCTGGAGGTGACTCAAACACTTTGAAGGGCATTGCCCTTGTTGCAGGATTTTCCCGAAAGAAGAGCAATTCTTGGTAAAGAAGCAATTCTTCCCTTGATTCACATGATTGTTGCGTTTGAAAATTCAGTGTATGTGAAACTATGTAAATATACTTTGTGTATATATGTAAAATCATGTAAAGTTCAAATAACAAACAAGTCTGTTGCCTATATGAATGTCCAGTAACACATTCAAAAGTGGGTTGGGGCCCTTCCCCATACCAAAGAAGGGCCACTTGTCATATTGATAACCCCAAGCACCTCCACAAAGTTCCAAAACACCCCTAAGGGTCAGCAACCCCCATGTGGAGAGCCACTGATGGATGGAGTGGGTGTCAGTGTGGCCCAGAGGAGCTGAATCAGGGTTTCTGCCTCTGCCTCTGCCTTTTCTCCACAGGTTATGAGACAACCACGCCAGTCATAGCAATGATAGGATTCTGAGCATTCACTGCCTGTTGGTCACCGTGGTAGCCACCCTACCTATATGATTAACCCACATCCACCTCCCCAGGTTGGTGGTATTATTCCCATTTTAAAGAAGGAAACACTGAGTCTCTGATGTTGGGCAACTTGTTTAGGTTCTTAACTTTGAATGTATCAGAAGAGGAGAATATCTGCTCTGCAGTTTCAATAGAGGAGGAACAAAGACTGTGGATAGAAAGGTTTTCATCTGATGGGCTATGGAAGTTCTAGTGGAGATTAATACATGTTAAGCATGTAATAATTTGAGAGTGCTTCTCTACTGTGTGCAGCCACAGGAGACCTCCACTGGTAATCACTAGGAAGCATAAAGAGGTCTGTGTTTCATATTACAACCAGGAAGTGACTCTTGTGACCATTTGGGTTTTAAAGTTTCCTTCCTGTTCTGACAGAAGCAGGAAAAGTGGATAGTGCCCATGGGCTGTTGAAGAGTGAGCCCTGGTTTAGAGAAATAAGGAGCTGCAGCCTCAGGGAACCATACTTGTAAAGAACAGAGAACTCAGCAGCATGACAAAGAGCCATGGCTTCACAGGCAAATTCTATCAAACATTTAGAGAAGACCTAACACCTATCCTTCTCAAACTCTTCCAAAATATAGCAGAGGAAGGAACACTCCAAAACTCATTCTACGAGGCCACCATCACCCTGATAACAAAACCAGACAAAGATGTCACAAAAAAAGAAAACTACAGGCCATTACCACTGATGAACATAGCTGCAAAAATCCTCAACCAAATACTAGCAAACAGAATCCAACAGCACATTAAAAGGATCATACACCATGATCAAGTGGGGTTTATCCCAGGAATGCAAGGACTCTTCAATATATGCAAATCAATCAATGTGATACAAAACCATATGATAATCTCAATAGATGCAGAAAAAGCTTTGACAAAATTCAAACCCATTTATGATGAAAACTCTCCAGAAAGTAGACATAGAGGGAACTTACCTCAACATAATAAAGGCCATATATGACAAACACACAGCCAACATCGTTCTCAATGGTGAAAAACCGAAACCATTTCCTTTAAGATCAGGAAAAAGAGACGGTTTCACACTCTCACTGCTATTATTCCACATAGTTTTGGAAGTTTTAGCCATAGCAATCAGCAATCAGAAGAAAAAGAAATAAAAGGAATCCAAATTGGAAAAGAAGAAGTAAAGCTGTCACTGTTTGCAGATGACATGACACTATACATAGAGATTCCTAAAGATGCTACCAGAAAACTACTAGAGCTAGTCAATGAATTTGGTAAGGTAGCAGGACACAAAATTAATGCACAGAAATCTCTGGCATTCCTATACACTAATGATGAAAAATCTGAAAGTGAAATCAAGAAAACACTCCCATTTGCCATTGCAACAAAAAGAATGAAATACCTAGGAATAAACCTACCTAAGGAGACAAAAGACCTGTATGCAGAAAACTATGACAAGGATGAAAGAAATTAAAGACGATACAAGCAGATGGAGACATATACCATGTTCTTGGACTGGAAGAATCAACATTGTGAAAATGACTCTACGATCCAAAGCAATCTGCAGATTCAATGCAATCCCTATCAAATTACCAAGGGCATTTTTCACAGAACTAGAACAAAAAAATTCACAATTTGTATGGGAACACAAAAGACCCCGAATAGCCAAAGCAATCCTGAAAAAGAAAAACGGAGCTGAAGGAATCAGTCTCCCTAACTTCAGACTATACTACAAAGCTACAGTAATCAAGACAGTAGTGGGGCTTCCCTGGTAGCGCAGTGGTTGAGAGTCCGTCTGCCGATGCAGGGGCCACAGGTTTGTGCCCCGGTCCGGGAAGATCCCACATGCTGTGGAGCAGCTGGGCCTGTGAGCCATGGCCACTGAGCCTGCACATCTGGAGCCTGTGCTCTGCAACGGGAGAGGCCACAACAGTGAGAGGCCCGCGTACCGCAAAAAACAAAAACAAAACAAAACAAAAAAACAGAAGGGGAAGATGGCGGAAGAGTAAGCCACGGAGATCACCTTCCTCCCCACAGATACACCAGAAATACACCTACACGTGGAACAACTCCTACAGAACACCTACTGAACGCTGGCAGAAGACCTCAGACTTCCCAAAAGGCAAGAAACTCCCCACATACCTGGGTAGAGCAAAAGAAAAAAGAATAAACAGAGACAAAATGATAGGGACAGGGACCTGCACCAGTGGGAGGGAGCCGTAAAGGAGGAAAGGTTTCCACACACTAGAAGCCCCTTCGCGGGCAGAGACTGCGGGTGGCGGAGGGGGAAGCTTTGGAGTCGCGGAGGAGAGCACAGCCACAGGAGTGCGGAGGGCAAAGTGGAGAGATTCCCACACAGAGGATCGGTACTCACCAGCCCAAGAGGCTTGTCTGCTCCCCCGCCGGGGCGGGCGGGGCTGGGAGCTGAGGGTCGGACTTTGGTCGGACCACAGGGAGAGGACTGGGGTTGGCGGCATGAACACAGCCTGAAGGGGGTTAGTGCACCATGGCTAGCTGGGAGGGAGTCCGGGGAAAAGTCTGGACCTGCCGAAGAGGCAAGAGACTTTTTCTGCTCTGTTTCCTGGTGCGCGAGGAGAGGGGATTAAGAGCCCTGCTTAAAGAAGCTCCAGAGACGGGCGCGAGCTGCGGCTAAAAGCGCGGACCCCAGAGACGGGCCTGAGATGCTAAGGCTGCTGCTGCCGCCGCCAAGAAACATGTGTGCGAGCACAGGTCACTATCCACACCCCTCTTCCGGGGAGACTGTGCAGCCTGCCACTGCCAGGGTCCTGGGATCCAGGAACAACTTCCCTGGGAGAACGCATGGCGCGCCTCAGGCTGGTGCAATGTCACGCCGGCCTCTGCCATCCCAGGGTCACCCCGCAATCCGTGCCGCTCCCTCCCCCCGGCCTGAGTGAACCAGAGTCCCCGAAGCAGCCGCTCCTTTAACCCCGTCCTGTCTGAGTGAAGAACAGACGCCTTCCGTCGACCTACACGCAGGGGCCGGGCCAAATCCAAAGCTGAGCCCCGGGAGCTGTGAGAACAAAGAAGAGAAAGGGAAATCCCTCCCAGCAGCCTCAGAAGCAGTGAATTAAAGCTCCACAATCAACTTGATGTACCCTGCATCTGTGGAACACATGAATAGACAACGAATCATCCCAAATTGAGGAGGTGGACTTTGAGAGCAAGATTTATGATTTTTTCCCCTTTTCCTCTTTTTGTGAGTGTGTATGTGTATGCTTCTGTGTGAGATTTTGTCTGTATAGCTTTGCTTCCACCATTTGTCCTAGGGTTCTATCCGTCCATTTTTTTTTTGTTGTTGTTGTTTTTTAAACTTTTTTTCTTAATAATTATTTTTTATTTTAATAACTTTATTATATTTTATCTTATTTTATTTTACTTTATCTTCTTTCTTTTTTTTTCTTTCCTTCCCTCCTTCCTTCCTTCCTCCCTCCTTCCCTCCCACACTCCTTTCCTTCTTTCTTTCCTTCTTTCTCTTTCTTTCTTTCTTTCTTTCTTTCTTTCTTTCTTTCTTTCTTTCTTTCTTTCTTTCTTTCTTTCTTTCTTTCTTTCCTTTCTTTCTTTCTCTTTCTTTCTTTCTTTCTTTCTTTCTTTCTTTCTTTCTCTCTCTTTCTTTCTTTCTTCTTTCTTTCTTTCTTTCTTTCTTTCTTTCTTTCTTTCTTTCTTTCTTTCTTTCTTTCTTTCTTTCTTTCTTCTTCTACTAATTCTTTCTTTCTACTTTTTCTCCCTTTTATTCTGAGCCATGTGGATGAAAGGCTCTTGGTGCTCCAGCCAGGAGTCAGGGCTCTGCCTCTGAGGTAGGAGAGCCAACTTCAGGACACTGGTCCACAAGAGACCTCCCAGCTCCACATAATATCAAATGGTGAAACTCTTCCAGAGATCTCCATCTCAACACCAGCACCCAGCTTCACTCAACGACCAGCAAGCTACAGTGTTGGACACCCTATGCCAAACAACTAGCAAGACAGGAACACAACCCCACCCATTAGCAGAGAGGCTGACTAAAATCATAATAAAGCAACAGACACCCCAAAACACACTACCAGACGTGGACCTGCCCACCAAAAAGACAAGATCCAGCCTCATCCAACAGAACACAGGCACTAGTGCCGTCCACCAGGAAGCTTACACAACCCACTGAACCAACCTTAGCCACTGGGGACAGACACCAAAAACAACGGGAACTACAAACCTGCAACCTGCAAGGAGACCTCAAACACAGTAAGATAAGCAAACTGAGAAGACAGAAAAAACAGACAGAAAATGAAGGAGCAAGATAAAAACCCACCAGACCTAACAAATGAAGAGGAAATAGGCAGTCTACCTGAAAAAGAATTCAGAATAATGATAGTAAAGATGATCCAAAATCTTGGAACTAGAATAGAGAAAATGCAAGAAACATTTAACAAGGACCTAGAAGAACTAAGATGAAACAAGCAATGATGAACAACACAATAAATGAAATTAAAAGTTCTCTATAAAGGATGAATAGCAGAATAACTGAGGCAGAAGGACGGATAAGTGACCTGGAAGATAAAATAGTGGAAATAACCACTGCAGAGCAGAATAAAGAAAAAAGAATGAAAAGAACTGAGGAAAGTCTCAGAGACCTCTGGGACAACATTAAACACACCAACATTCAAATTATAGGGGTTCCAGAAGAGGAAGAGAAAAAGAAAGGGACTGAGAAAATATTTGAAGAGATTATAGTTGAAAACTTCCCTAATATGGGACAGGAAATAGTTAATCAAGTCCAGGAAGTACAGAGAGTACCACACAGGATAAATCCAAGGAGAAATATACCAAGACACATATTAATCAAACTGTCAAAAATTAAATACAAAGAAAACATATTAAAAGCAGCAAGGGAAAAACAACAAATAACACACAAGGGAATCCCCATAAGGTTAACAGCTGATCTTTCAGCAGAAACCCTACAAGCCAGAAGGGACTGGCAGGACATATTTAAAGTGATGAAGGAGAAAAGCCTGCAACCAAGATTACTCTACCCAGCAAGGATCACATTCAGATTTGATGGAGAAATTAAAATCTTTACAGACAAGCAAAAGCTGAGAGAGTTCAGCACCACCAAACCAGCTTTACAACAAATGCTAAAGGAACTTCTCTAGGCAAGAAACACAAGAGAAGGAAAAGACCTACAATAACGAACCCAAAACAATTAAGAAAATTGGAATAGGAACACACATATTGATAATTACCTTAAATGTAAGTGGACTAAATGCTGCCACCAAAAGACACAGATTGGCTGAATGGATACAAAAACAAGACCCATATATATGCTGTCTACAAGAGACTCAGCTCAGACCTAGAGACACATAC
Organism: Globicephala melas; assembly: GCF_963455315.2. Taxonomy (NCBI): domain Eukaryota; kingdom Metazoa; phylum Chordata; class Mammalia; order Artiodactyla; family Delphinidae; genus Globicephala; species Globicephala melas. The sequence continues at coordinate 108,159,002 of NC_083320.1, read as the reverse complement.
AAACTGAAAGTAAGGGGATGGAAAAAGATATTCCATACAAATGGAAACCAAAAGAAAGCTGGAGTAGCAATTCTCATATCAGACAAAATAGACTTTAAAACAAAGACTATTAGAGGAGACAAAGAAGGACACTACATAATGATCAAGGGATTGATCCAAGAAGAAGATATAACAATTGTAAATATTTATGCACCCAACATAGGAGCACCTCAATACATATGGCAAATACTAACAGTCATGAAAGGGGAAATCGACAGTAACACATTCATAGTAGGGGACTTTAACACCCCACTTTCACCAATGGACAGATCATCCAAAATGAAAATAAATAAGGACACACAAGCTTTAAATTATACCTTAAACAAGATGGACTTAATTGATATTTATAGGACATTCCATCCAAAAACAACAGAATACACATTTATCTCAAGAGCTCATGGAACATTCTCCAGGATAGATCATATCTTGGGTCACAAATCAAGCCTTGGTAAATTTAAGAAAATTGAAATTGTATCAAGTATCTTCTCTGACCACAACACTATGAGACTAGATATCAATTACAGGAAAAGATCTGTAAAAAATACAAACACATGGAGGCTAAAAAATACACTACTTAATAACAAAGTGATCACTGAAGGAATCAAAGAGGAAATAAAAAAATACTTAGAAACAAATGACAATGGAGACACGACGACCCAAAAGCTATGGGATGCAGCAAAAGCAGTTTTAAGGGGGAAGTTTATAGCAATACAATCCTACCTTAAGAAACAAGAAACATCCCAAATAAACAACCTAACCTTATACCTAAAGCAATTAGAGAAAGAAGAACAAAAAATCCCCAAAGTTAGCAGAAGGGAAGAAATCATAAAAATCAGATCAGAAATAAATGAAAAAGAAATGAAGGAAATGATAGCAAAGATCAATAAAACTAAAAGCTGGTTCTTTGAGAAGATAAACAAAATTGATAAACCATTAGTCAGACTCATCAAGAAAAAAAGGGAGAAGACTCAAATCAATAGAATTAGAAATGAAAAAGGAAAAGTAACAACTGACACTGCAGAAATACAAAAGATAACGAGAGATTACTCCAAGCAACTCTATGCCAATAAAATAGAAAACCTGGAAGAAATGGACAAATTCTTAGAAATGCACAACCTGCCAAGACTGAATCAGGAAGAAATAGAAAATATGAACAGACCAATCACAAGCACTGAAATTGAAACTGTGATTAAAAATCTTCCAACAAACAAAAGCCCAGGACCAGATGGCTTCACAGGTGAATTCCATCAAACATTTAGAGAAGAGCTAACCCCTATCTTTCTCAAGCTGTTCCAAAATATAGCAGAGGGAGGAACACTCCCAAACTCATTCTACGAGGCTACCATCACCTTGATACCAAAACCAGACAAGGATGTCACAACGAAAGAAAACTACAGGCCAATATCACTGAAGAACATACATGCAAAAATCCTCAACAAAATACTAGCAAACAGAATCCAACAGCACATTAAAAGGATCATACACCATGATCAAGTGGGGTTTATTCCAGGAATGCAAGGATTCTTCAATATACGCAAATTAATCAATGTGATAAACCATATTAACAAATTGAAGGAGAAAAACCATATGATCATCTCAATAGATGCAGAGAAAGCTTTCGACAAAATTCAACACCCATATACGATAAAAACCCTGCAGAAAGTAGGCATAGAGGGAACTTTCCTTAACATAATAAAGGCCATATATGACAAACCGACAGCCAACATTGTCCTCAATGGTGAAAAACTGAAAGCATTTCCACTAAGATCAGGAAGAAGACAAGGTTTCCCACTCTCACCACTCTTATTCAACATAGTTTTGGAAGTTTTAGCCACAGCAATCAGAGAAGAAGAGGAAATAAAAGGAATCCAAATCGGAAAAGAAGAAGTAAAGCTGTCACTGTTTGCAGATGACATGACACTATACATAGAGAATCCTAAAGATGCTACCAGAAAACTACTAGATCTAATCAAGGAATTTGGTAAAGTAACAGGATACAAAATTAATGCACAGAAATTTCTGGCCTTCCTATACACTAATGATGAAAAATCTGAAAGTGAAATCAAGAAAACACTCCCATTTACCATTGCAACAAAAAGAATAAAATATCAAGGAATAAACCTACCTAAGGAGACAAAAGACCTGTATGCAGAAAACTATAAGACACTGATGAAAGAAGTTAAAGATGATACAAATAGATGGTAGAAATAGATGCAGAGCTATACCATGTTCTTGTATGGGAAGAATCAACATTGTGAAAATGACTCTACAACCCAAAGCAATCTACAGATTCAATGCAATCCCTATCAAACTACCACTGGCATTTTTCACAGAACTAGAACAACAAATTTCACAATTTGTATGGAAGCACAAAAGATCCCGAATAGCAAAAGCAATCTTGAGAAAGAAAAACGGAGCTGGAGGAATCAGGCTCCCTGACTTCAGACTATACTACAAAGCTACAGTAATCAAGACAGTATGGTGCTGGCACAAAAACAGAAAGATAGATCAATGGAATAGGATAGAAAGCCCAGAGATAAACCCACACACATATAGTCACCTTATCTTTGATAAAGGAGGCAGGAATACACAGTGGAGAAAGGACAGCCTCTTCAATAGTGGTGCTGGGAAAACTGGACAGGTACATGTAAAAGTATGAGATTAGATCACTCCCTAACACCATACACAAAAATAAGGTCAAAATGGATTAAAGACCTAAATGTAAGGCCAGAAACTATCAAACTCTTAGAGGAAAACATAGGCAGAACACTCTATGTCATAAATCACAGCAAGATCCTTTTTGACCCACACCTAGAGAAATGGAAATAAAAATAAACAAATGGGACCTAGTCAAACTTCAAAACTTTTGCACAGCAAAGAAAACCATAAACAAGACCAAAAGACAACCCTCAGAATGGGAGAAAATATTTGCAAATGAAGCAACTGACAAAGGATTAATCTCCAAAATTTACAAGCAGCCCATGCAGCTCAATAACAAAAAAACAAACAACCCAATCCAAAAAAGGGCAGAAAACCTGAATAGACACTTCTCCAAAGAAGATATACAGACTGCCAACAAACACATGAAAGAATGCTCAACATCATTAATCATTAGAGAAATGCAAATCAAAACTACAATGAGGTATCACCTCACACTGGTCAGAATGGCCATCATCAAAAAATCTAGAAAGAATAAATGCTGGAGAGGGTGTGGAGAAAAGGGAACACTCTTGAACTGCTGGCGGGATTGTGAATTGGTACAGCCACTATGGAGAAAAGTACGGAGGTTCCTTAAAAAACTACAAATAGAACTACCATATGACACAGCAATCCCACTACTGGGCATATACCCTGAGACAACCATAATTCAAAAAGAGTCATGTTCCAAAATGTTCATTGCAGCTCTGTTTACAATAGCCCGGAGATGGAAACAACCTAAGTGTCCATCATTGGATGAATGGATAAAGAAGATGTGGCACATATATACAATGGACTATTACTCAGCCATAAAAAGAAACGAAATTGAGCTATTTGTAATGAGGTGGATGGACCTAGAGTCTGTCATACAGAGTGAAGTAAGTCAGAAAGAGAAAGACAAATACCGTATGCTAACACATATGTATATTCAATTTAAGAAAAAAAATGTAATGAAGAACCTAGGCGTAAGACAGGAATAAAGACACAGACCTACTAGAGAATAGACTTGAGGATATTGGGAGGGGAAAGGGTAAGCTGTGACAAAGCGAGAGAGAGGCATAGACATATATACACTACCAAACGTAAGGTAGATAGCTAGTGGGAAGCAGCCGCATAGCACAGGGAGATCAATTCGGTGCTTTCTGACCGCCTGGATGGGTGGGATAGGGAGGGTGGGAGGGAGGGAGACGCAAGAGGGAAGAGATATGGGAACATGTATATGTATAATTGATTCACTTTGTTTTAAAGCAGAAACTAACACACCATTGTAAAGCAATTGTACTCTAATAAAGATTTTTTTAAAAAAAGAAAAGACAGTAGTGTACTGGCACTGCAACAGAAATATAGATCCTTGGAACAGGATAGAAAGCCCAGAGATAAACCCACGCACATATGGTCACCTTACCTTTGATAAAGTAGGCAAGAATATGCAATGGAGAAAAGACTGCCTCCTCAATAAGTGGTGCTGGGAAAACTGGACAGCTACATGTAGAAGAATGAAATTAGAACAATCCTTGACACCATACACAAAAATAAACTCAAAATGGATTAAAGACCTAAATGTAAGGCCAGACACTATAACACTCTTAGAAAAAAACATAGGCAGAGCACTCTTTGACATAAGTCACAGCAAGATCCTTTCTGATCCACTTCCTAGAATAATGAAAATTAGAACAAAAATAAACAAATGGGATCTAATTAAACTTAAAAGCTTTTGCACAGCAAAGGAAACCATAAACAAAACAAAGAAAGCCCTCAGAATGTGAGAAAATGATTGCAAATGAAGCAACTGACAAGGAATTAATCTCCAAAATATACAAATACCTCATGCAGCTCGATATATAAAAAAAATGAACAACCCAGTCAAAAAATGGGCAGAAGACCTAAACAGACATTTCTCCATAGAACATATACAGATGGCCAAGAAACGCATGAAAAGCTGTTCAACATCACTAATTATTAGAGAAATGCAAATCAAAACTACAATGAGGTATCACCTCACACTGAAACTTTTAAGATAATTGTAGATTTACATGTAGCTTTAGAGGTAATATAGAGAGATCCATGGACCCTTTACCCAGTTTGTTGTAAGGTAGCCCCTTGGAAAACTACAGGACAATATCCTAACCAGGACATTGGCATTGATACAATCCACGAGTCTTAATTAGATTTCCCCAGTTCTAGTTGTACCCGTGTGTGTATGTATGTGTGTGTGCATGTGCATTGATAACACAATGTTATCTCATGCAAAGGTTCATATAGCCACCACCTGAGTTGAGGTATAGAACAAGTTCCAACAGCACAAGGATCTCCTGTGTTGCCCTCTAAAAAAACAGTTTATTGAGGTGAAATTCACAGAAAATAAAATTAATGCACTGGGAGTTTGGGGTTAGTAGATGCAAACTATTACATATAGAATGGATAAACAACAAGGTCCTACTGTATAGCACAGGGAACTATATTCAATATCCTGAGATAAACCATAATGGAAAAGAATATAAAAAATGTATATATGTGTATGACTGAGTCACTTTTCTGTACAGCAGAAATTAACACAACATTTTAAATCAACTATACTTCAATAAAAAATGAGAAAAAGTAAAATAACCATTTTAAATTGGATAATTCAGTGGCATTTAATGCATTTACAATGTTGTATAACCTCCACCTCTATAAAAACAATTCCATCATTCCAAAGTCAAATTTCTTGCCCATTAAGCAGTTTCTTCTTACACCTTCTCCTTAGATACTGGCAAGAATCAATACGTCTTCTGTCTCTATGGATGTATTTATTCTGGATATTTACATAAATAGAATCACACAATATATGACATTTTGTGTCTGGCTTCTTTCCCTTACCATTATGTTTTCAAGATTCATCAACATTGTAGCATTTGTCAATATTCTATTCATTTTTATGACTGAATAATATTCCATTTTATCTATAGACCACAATTTGTTTACCTATTCATCTGTTGATGGACATTTGAACCTATATGAATAATGGTGTTATGAATATGCTTATATATGTAACAGTATTTGTTTTCAGTTCTTTGGGGGCACGTATACACCTAGGAATGGAATTTTGGATGATATGGTAATTTAATGTTTAAAGTTTTCAGGAAAGGCCAGACCATTTTCCATAGTGGCTGAACCATTTTACATTCCCACCAGAAATGTGTGAAGGTTCCAATTTTTCCACATTTTTGGCAACACTTTGGGAGATTGTTCTTCAATCTTATTTACTTGTTACAGGTTGTATTAATCTGCTGGGTCTTCAACACACGTGTTTTGAGGGGGGAAAAAATTCAGTCCATAACCAGCATCTATTCAGATTTTTTATTTCTTCTTGAGTCACTTTTGGTAGTTTACATATTTCTAGGAATTTGTCTATTCATCTAAGTTATCTACTTTGTTGGTGTATATTATTCATGGTATTTTCTTATAGTCCTTTTAATTTCCATAAGAAAGGACTTAAAGTCCTTTCTTGGAAATAAAGTCCCCACTTGAATTTCTGATTTTAGTTATTTGTGTCTTCTCTCTTTTTTCTTTGTCAGTCTACCTACATGTTTGTCAATTTTGCTGATCTTTTCCAAGAACCCACTTTTGGTTTCATGGATTCTATTGTTCTCCTGTCCTCTATTTCATTGACCTCTGGAGGGGGTAGTCAGGAATGTTCCCAAAGGTGATGGCACCTGGTTAAGTCCAGAGTGAAATGGGGGGTGGAAGGGACAGGTCTCTACCCACAAGGAGGTCCCAGGCTGGTGGGGAAGACACAGTGCAAATCTGGAACAACATGGGGAGGTTAGGGTCCTGATCTCAGCCTGAGGCCCCGTGGCCCATGCAGCAGCCTCTGTGCATGCTCTTGAGTAGAGATGTGGTCTGTTGACCTTCACAGCTGGCGGTATCCCATTGTAGGACCAGACACAGTTTACATATCCAGGCTCCTGTGACAAAAATTTGGTTGTTCTAAGTTTGGAGGTACTACAGACAGTGCTGGAATGACCACATCTGAAAATGTCCTTTGGTGCATGTATGCACACATATCTGTTAGGAATATGCCTATAAGTGGACTGGATATGTTCAGCTTGAGGAGATACAATCTTCCAAAAGAGGTATGGATTTATTTATTTATTGGTGAATCAACCTAACTTCCTCAGTGCTTTAACTGGAGTTGTGGCAAAGCCCTCAATCCACTAGCGGTCTTGGTGAAGCTTTTTACCAGTCCCCAAATCAGCCCAGTGGGCATGTGAAGGCCATGTGAATTATTGGAAGGAACATGAAAGGGATTTGGAGTCAGAAATGTCTGGGATTGACTCCTGCCTCTGTCACTGACTAGCTGTGGGGCTCTGAGCAAGTCACACAACTGTCCCAAGTCTACTTCCTCATGATGAAGCCCAATAGCATTCAGCTGTTGAAAGGAGTTAAATGAAATTGTGTGAACAGTGGGCCTGGTGAAGGACCTAGCGCATGGTGAGTGGGCGATAAATGGCCACTGTCAGTCATGTTGTAAATGCTTTTTGCAGGTGGTGACCCAGGAGGTGAGAAGGGCTTCAAGTTAAAATCACAGGTGTGCAAGTGGCCAAAGCTGCTCTCATAAAGGCCATGTACCAAAACCCAGGCAATTGAGCTTGGAAAGGCTCTGAAGTTCTCCTTCAAAGCCCAGTCCTTCCTATTTTACACCAAGTCCTAAGAAGTTTCTATTTCTTTCATCCCCAGTTCACAGCTGATTAGTAGAAGGCATGATGACAGTGGTGGAGGTCATTATGGGGAGGGGTTTGCCACCCACAGACATTCAGACAACAGTGGGCAACTTTAGCTGAGGGTCGGAAAAAAGGAACTGGCCAAAAAAAAAAGGAAAGAAAAGAAAAGAAAACCCCTATGCCCATGGGCACGGCCATGCCTCTGCTCCTTTGAATATACTCAGCACATCCACATTGGCTGGAGCAGGAAATCTTAAAATGCTGCTGCAGCCCCTTGGCCTCAGGGCATCCTTGGGCTGGCTGTTTGTCTGCCTCAGTGGTTCTTCCAGTGTTTTTGCCCATCAGACTCCATCTTACATCCCACCTGCATTTCCCCACAATTTTGTGTTGTACCAGGCTCTGAATTCACGTTCCTTTTGTACCACACTTTGAGGTTTGCCCTTCAGCTCTACTCACCATAAGTAAGAATCTCCTGGTGCAACCCTACCTCTAGGCTTCCCTGGTTCTCCAGGTAATGCCAGCTACCAGACAGCCTGCTGAAAAAGGTAACAGTCAGTCATCCCTTTAGCGGGTCAAAGGTGCCCCTCACTGCCCCCCAAAATGTCCAGGAAGAGCACAGCACCATTGTGGTAACTCAGAAAAATGACCCTTAGTCACAAAGATGTGTGAAGTTGTGTGTAGGATGTCAAAAGGCAGGGTGGTGTGGGGATATTTCCACCCACAAAATTAAAAGAGAGAAGTTTTGAATCATCAAGAAATCATTTTTTATTATTTGGTTTCTACTTGGCCATATCTTACTTTACAGAAGGTATTATGATCTCCATTTGCAATATTAGAACCTGTGGACTTCTTAAAGGTCTGGGACATGCAGGATGTCACAGAGCTGGTCCTCGTGGCTGGTGCCCAGAGCTGACCCCCAGTCCAGGGAACCACACTGCTGAGCAGAGCCGTTCTCTGACCTGTATCATACTCTGAGTGTGTGTGCACATGTGTGTATGTGAGGTAGCCGGTCTTTGGGAGTCCCAGGGCTGCAGGGTCCTAGGAACCCAAAGGAGCAAGACCTGGATATCCCAGGAGATGCAACAGAAGATGACAGATGAACACAGTACTGGGGAGGGGTTGGCAAGAAGTCCTTTATGAGCATCCACCCTAGGGCACAGTCTGGGAGGAGACAAGCTGTAAAATACAGAAGCCCAAGGCTCAGTCATTAACCATATTCAATACCCACTGGCCAAAGGTGATGTGCATTTTCAGAGAGGTGAACAAATTCATCAAAGGAGTGGAATTTTGCTCTGTTGTATCATAGGGGACACCGTGTCAGTATAAACAGCACTGGCTGGAGGAGACAGGCAGAATTACAAAGGTAGGTGAGCCTTCCCAGGGGCCCCACTCCTAGGAAGCCTCCAGGCATTTGCTGCCTGTGCCCTCTTCAGGCACAGATGCTCTGCTTTTCCACTGTGACTGGTATTTGGTATTACCTGTACTCAGCATGTCTCTGTTACTGAAATACCCACAGCCCAGAGCCAGCACACTCATATGAGGGGGAGCTCCAGCTGGGATTGGGGCCCCAGACTTTGTAGCTTTTGAGGGGACCAGTGAAAAGTGGATGGATTGAAAGGATTTCCAACTCTTAATTTTGCCAAATTAAGACTTTAAAAAAAGTTGACTATTTCACATTCCTTTCCCATTTAGATTATTACAGAATACTAAGTAGAGTTCCCCGTGCTATACAGTAGGTCCTTATTTGAGAAAGAATAGATATATGTATATGTATAAGTGAATCACTTTGCTGTACACCTGAAACTAACACAACATTGTAACTCAACTATACTCCAATATAAAATAAAATTTAAAAAAATGCCTATTACTAACTATAGCTAATCATTTCTCCAAGGGCGTTTTGGCACTAAGAGAAAGAAAATAATATTTCAAAATAAAGGACAATCTTTTATGTTAACTAAATAGGCTAAATTTATATTTTCTTTCTCCCTTTTTTCTCATTTCTCCAAGGGTCAGTGGATAGTTCACCATGAAACAGGACAGCTAGGAGGACTTCAGGCTGTCCCAGATTCAAACCCCTAGCCTCAGAGAATGTACCTTCACTGAGCACAGTACTTTCACTGTATTTTACTTCTCTGAGTGCAATAGTCAGGATTCTCCAGAGAAACAGAACCAACAGGGTGTGTGTGTGTGTGTGTGTGTGTGTGTGTGTGTGTGTGTGTGTGTGTGTGTGTGTGTGTGTGTGTATTCCAAAGGAAATTGGCTGGCAGTATTCCCTCTTGCTTGGAATTTCATCTTTGTTCTCTTATGCCCTTCAACTGATTCACCTGCATTGTGGAGGGCAACCTGTGTTACTCAAAATCCACCAATTAAAGTGTTAATCACAACCAAAAAACACCTTCACAGAAACACCTAGAATAATGTTTGACCACATGTCTGTGCACCGTGGCCTAGCTGAGTTGACACGTAGCATTAAGCATCACACTGAGCTCAGTTTTCCTGAGTTAAAAATAAAAATAATCCATGTAAATTGGTTAAAAGGACTTCATAAAGGCTGTGCCGGAAAGCCTGCCTAGCTTCAGAGGCCTGGCTACACGAGCTGTCCTTCCTCCAGGCTCCACAGACCCCTGCAGACAGTCAGTGGACCCTAAGCTCCTGAGGATTCTAAGCTCTGAGCTGTTTCTTCCTTCTTTTTTTTTTTTTTTTCAGGTACACGGGCCTCTCACTGTTGTGGCCTCTCCCGTTGCGGAGCACAGGCTCCGGACGCGCAGGCCCAGTGGCCATGGCTCACGGGCCCAGCGGCTCTGCGGCATGTGGGATCCTCCCGGCCCGGGCCACGAACCTGTGTCTCCTGTAACGGCAGGCGGACTCTCAACCACTGCGCCACTAGGGAAGCCCTATTTCTTCCTTCTGATCAACCCTCCAGGGTTTGGCCCCAGGGGCCTCTGCAAGGTCTGTGCTTGACTCTTCACAACTCTCCTGTGTTGCGTGATTGGCCCACTTCCCTCATCCAATGATGCTTATTTGTGCAGTCAGAGCCCAGCACAGACCCTGACACCCAGTGCGTATGTGTAGAATGACTTAAGACCTGGATGAATGAGGGGATTTTAGGTGGAATTTTGCTCCTCCATCAACTGCTTTTGAAAAGCTAGACTTCCTTTGCACCAGCCTCTTTCTTCCTTCTCCTGCCCTCACAGTGGGACTTGTGTTCTGTGTTCTGAGCAATCACACTTGCCTCTCCCAGGCCCCCTCCCCCTGGGTCCCATGGAAGCCTCTGTCACTTAAAGGCACCAGGTATATTCCCTGTTTACCTTCTGTAGCACCTCTCAACTTCAGGGGTCCTGTCCGACCCTGCAGAGCTGCTAAGGTCCATCTACACCGGGTGCTGTCACTCCTTGGGGCCTCACGGACACACAGCGTCCTGATTCATCTTGGACACCTACCCCTTGCTCCCCAGACCCTCCAGGCACCTCTTCATGATCCAAGATGACCGCTTTGTGTTGGCCGATAACTTGGTTTCCTGCTTTGCTGGGACTTCTGCTTTCTGGCTAGTTTCTCCTGCTGGCACCATAAACTTTCTCACCATCTTCACCAAGTGTTTACAACTCACTGGGAAGATGGAGAGATGATATCACGCCTCTCAGTCTCTCTCTTAGGACCCCAAATGTCAGTGAGTGCTTACTGTCTTTTCTCCCACCCCTCCAACTCGGAACAAGTAATTTAAGGCAATCCCCATGCCCTCTCACCCCATCTGAGCCCTTGCTGTCTTGCTGAGCATGATGTGATGAAAAAGAATAGGATAAAGCAAGTTCTCTGGGACTTTGGATGAATTACTTCACCTCTTTGAGCCCCAGAGTCCTTGTCTTCCATCCCTACTATCCAGTGGAGTCACTGCTAGGAAGACATGAGTCACTGGACATTCAGGTGCCTGGCACAGGGCTTGGCACAGAGAAGAGGTACAAGGAAAGACAGTTTCCATTACTAACCATGCCTTCAAAAATGCATAGTGCCCCTTCCATCCCGCCCCCACTGGTGTGGAAATGAACCTTGGTGCCCAGTTCATGTGCATCTTACCCCATACCTGCCATACAGGCTGAGCATGGGACGGAGCTGTCCTCCTTCTCCCAAAGCAGGGCAAGGTTGGGATGGGACTGTGGTGGTGTGAAGAACAAGGGTCTTGTCTTTCTCTTGGAAGTGGTGTTGATGGAAGGATGCCAGCCCGGCCCCCGGCCCCTCTGCTCACTGCAGCCGCTGCCCACCCTCCTGATTCCTCTAGCATACTGAGGTGGGACCTTGCTCCCTTGGGGTGAATTTAGCCTTTGCAGCGGCCTCTCATGACTCACACAAGCAAGCCTTCCCAAAGGTGGCCTGGTTTCACCCTGTAAACCTCCCATCCTGTTCCTGGGGCCCTTCCAAACCAGCTCTGCTCTTCCACACGAGGTTCTGCGCTGCCGGCTGAGGTGTGTATTGGTGATGACTCCCCTGGTGGCCATTCAGCTCTGACCTCGTGGCCCAGCAGCAGCTGGCCAGTGGAGGGCAGAGGACTGCACAGAGGACCACCGCATCCCTGCCCACCCCCAATGTTCCCATCGTGCACTTTTATTGAACTATTAAGACTACATTATGAAAGAGAACTAATTAGAGGAGAGACAGCCTTGAACAGGGAAAAAATAGAGGCAGCCAGAGAGGCAGAACCGACTTGATTTTGATTATTTATTCAGTGGTGGAAGAAAAAAGTGTGCAGTTAAGCACTTACTGGACATTAGGGGCTCGCCATTAGAGCTTCTGCTTCAAGCGGAGAGTGTGCTTTAGGCTTTGGGGTATATAAATGCCATCTGCAGAGAAGGCCTGGGGTGCTGGTGGAGAATGCCTACTAGGCCCTCAGAGCCAACAGCCCAAGTCCACCTCATTTCCGTGGTTGGGAAAATGAGCTCCAGAAGGGGCCCAATGCCTCTGCCTCTGGGGAACCCCACCTTGTCACTGTAGCTTTTGTGCACAGCAGTTGTAGAGCGTATCACATGCAGTTGCATTGCTTGTCTGCAAGCCTGTGACAGCTTGTGTCCTGGGTGCCCAGCACTGGGACTGCCATGTAGTAGACCCCCGCTCAGTAGTCATCTTTCAGTTGACAAAGACCATCTTGAGATGGCTGATTGACTTTTGTATCTCCATTTCCTGACTGGCAGCTCTTGGAGGCAGGGACTGAATCATAGTCACCCCAATGTTCCCAGCCTGGCACATGGCTGGGATCCAATAAGCTGCTCTTATTATAATGTCTCCATAGCTCTTGTGGGGAGAGAAGACTGAATCCCGCCAGCTAGGGAGCAGACAACCCACAGGTGTGAACTGTTCACGTGGAGGCTGGAGGAGCCCAAGGCTCCCTGGGCACCAAGGAGTAGACTGAGCTGCAGCTTTTCTGGCAAAACACATGGCAGTTCCCATCTGGGATTGGGGTGTGCATGCTGACACCTGCTGGGGTGGGATGGAGCTCTCATGTTTTTTATGTTTGTTTTTTTTTTTTTTTTTTGCGGTACGCGGGCCTCTCACTGTTGTGGCCTCTCCCGTTGCAGAGCACAGGCTCCGGACACGCAGGCTAAGTGGCCATGGCTCACGGGCCCAGCCGCTCCGCAGCATGTGGGATCTTCCCGGACCGGGGCATGCACGAACCTGCATCTCCTGCAACGGCAGGTGGACTCTCAACCACTGCGCCACCAGGGAAGCCCATGTTTTTGTTTTTTAATGGAAGTAAAGTTGACTTACAATATTATATTAGTTTCAGGTATACAACATAGTGATTCAATATTTTTATAGATTATACTCAATTTGTAGTTATTATAAAATACTGGTTATGTTTCTTATGCTCTACATTGTCTCCTTGAATCTTATTTACTTTATATCTAGTAGTTTTTACCTCTTAATCCCCTTCCTCTATCCTGCTTCTCCCCCTACAGCTCTCCCCGCTGGTAACCACTAGGTTGTTCTCTGTTTCTGTTTTATTTGTTCATTTGTTTTAGTTTTTAGTTCCACAGACAGGTGAAAACATACAGTATTTGTCCTTCCTTGTATGACTCACTTCACTAGGCATAATACCCTCCAGGTCCATCCATGTTGCTGCGGGTAGCATTACTTCATTCTTCTTCTTCTTTTTTTTTAATCAAGGAGTAATATTCCGTTGTACACATATACCACATCTTCTTTATCCATTCATCTGTTGATGGACCTTAGATTGCTTCCATATCTTGGTTATTGTAAATAGTGCTGCTAAAAATACTGGGGTACATGTATATTTTCAAAAATAGGGTTTCTAGGAATTCCCTGGTGACGCAGTGGTTGAGAGTTCATCTGCCGATGCAGGGGACACGGGTTCGTGCCCCGGTCTGGGAGGATCCCACGTGCCGTGGAGCAGCTGGACCCGTGAGCTGTGGCCACTGAGCCTGCACGTTCAGAGCCTGTGCTCCACAATGGGAGAGGCCACAGCAGTGAGAGGCCCGTGTACCACAAAAAAAAAAAAGGAAAGAAAAGGGGGTTTCTGTTTTCTTCAGATATATACCCAGAAGTGGAATTGCTAAATCATACAGTAATTCTATTTTTAGTTTTTTGAGGAACCTCCATACTCTTTTCATAGTGGCTGTACCAGTTTGCATTCCCACCAACAGTGCACGTAGGGTTCTCTTTTCTCCACATCCTCACCAACATTTGTTATTTGTTGTCTTTCTGACAAGACCATTTTGACAGGTGTGAGGTAATATTTCATTGTGGTTTTGATTTGCATTTCCTTATGGTTAGTGATGTTGAGTATCTATTCCTGTGCTTGTTTTCTATCTGTATGTCTGCTTTGGAAAAATGTCTTCTGCCCATGTTTTGATTGGGTTTTTTTTTTTTTTTTTTTTTTTGCGGTATGCGGGCCTCTCACTGTTGTGGCCTCTCCCGTTGCGGAGCACAGGCTCCGGATGCGCAGGCTCAGCGGCCATGGCTCACGGGCCCAGCCGCTCCGCGGCATGTGGGATCTTCCCGGACCGGGGCACGAACCCGCGTCCCCTGCATCGGCAGGCGAACTCTCAACCACTGCACCACCAGGGAAGCCCCTGTTTTTTTTATATTGAGCTGTATGAACTTTCTCTATATTTTGGATATTAACGTTTTATCAGACATACCATTTGCAAATATTTTCTCCCATTCAGTAGGTTTTTTCGGTTTGTCAATGATTTCCTTCACTGTGCAAAAGCTTGTAATTTTACCTAGGTCCCATTTGTTTATTTTTTCTTTTATTTTCCTTGCCTGAGGAGACAGATCCCAAAAATATCCCTAAGACTTATCTCAAAGGTTGTACTGCCTATGTTTTCTTCTGGGAGTTTTATGGTTTCCGGTCTTACATTTAGGTCTTTAATCCTTTTTGAGGTTACTTTGTATGTGGTGTGAGAGAATTTTCGAATTCACTCTTTTACGTGTAGCTGTCCAGTTTTCCTAGCACCAGTTATTGGAGAGATTACCTTTTCCCCACTGCATACTTCTGCCTCCTTCTTCATAGATTAATTGACCATATGTGCCATGGGTTTACTTCTGGGTTCTCTGTTCTGTTCCACTTATCTATGTATCTGTTTCTGTGCCAGTTACCATACTGTTTTGATTACTCTAGCAACCTTGTGACAATTTTGGAACAACTATAACATCTACAAGGCCATAAAAAACATTGACTTTGCTTGGCGTGAGTTTATGGCTATCACCATGAATGGGCTTTGGAAGAACTTTTTTGTTTTGTTTTGTTTTTGTTTTTGTTTTTGTTTTGCGGTATGCGGGTCTCTCACTGTTGTGGCCTCTCCTGTTGCGGAGCACAGGCTCCGGACGCGCAGGCTCAGCGGCCATGGCTCACGAGACCAGCCGCTCCGCGGCACGTGGGATCTTCCCGGACTGGGGCACAAACCCGTGTGCCCTGCATCGGCAGGCGGACTCTCAACCACTGCACCACCAGGGAAGCCCAGGAAGAACTTTTGCATGCAGTTTGTTCATGATTTTTGTGGATTTGAGAAGGTGGATGAGGAGTCCAAAGAGGCTTCAGCAACTTAGTGACCCTCAGCAAGAAGCTGGATCTAGATCTGCAAGAAGACAATTTCATTGAACTCCTTGCTGTGCAACATGAGGAGCTTACTAATGAAGACCTGATGGAATTGGAGGCCCAGAGAAAGGACGAAGAGTGACAAGAGGAAGAAGAAGTAACTGAAGAACCAAAGAGATTCACAACACAGGAAATGGCATGGGGGTTTTCTTTATTTGAGGAGGTACTGTTAGTTTTTGAGGCACAGGACCCAAACACAGAACGATACACAAAGGTTGCAGCAGCTGCTCAGAGTGCAATCCAGTGCTACTGTGTCATCTATGATGAGAAAAAAAGAGCTACTACCCAGATATCATTGGATCATTTCTTCAAGAGGGTAGATAGAACTGAATCCAGCAAGGAACCAGAACCTGTGCCATCAGCATCAGGCATGAGTGACATTGCAGCTTGCCCTCCGTCTCCTATTGCTGACAACCCTTCTGCTCTACCACCTCCCACCTCCTCTCCCTCCTCCAGTCAGTAACTCTTCCTGCCTGTTCACTTGATTCCAGCCCCTGTATGCCAGCAGTTGTACTGTACTACCACACTTTCCAAGGTACTGTACTGTAAGATTAAAAATGTTCTCTTTGTTATTACTTTGTGTTTGTTTCTTACATATTATTTGTGTGAAAAGTATTATAAACCTATTACAGTACAGTACTATAGAGCCGATTGTGTTAGTTGGGTACCTAGGCTAACTTTGCTGGATTTGCGAACAAATTGGACTTAAGGACGGGCTCTCAGAATGGAACTTGTTCGTATGTAGGGGACTTACTGTAGAGTAGTCTTGGTTGTAGGTGTTTCCCTTTCAGGACTTGAATCTATCATGCCACTCCTTTCTGGCCTGCAATATTTCTGCAGAAAATCAGCTGATAGCCTTATGGGCTTGTATATGACTCTTTGTTTTTTTCTTGCTGCCTTTAGAATTCTCCCTTTAACTTTTGCCATTTGAAGTATGATATGTCTTGCTGTGGGACTCTTGGGTTCATCTTGTTTGGCATCTTTTGTGTTTTCTGTACCTGAAAATCTGTTTCCTTCTTCAGGCTTAGGAAAAATTTTCAGCCATAATTTCATCAAATACATTTTTACCCCTTTCTCTCTCTCTCCACCTTCTGAGACCCCTATAATGTGAATATTAGTACACCTGATGTTGTCCCAGTGGTCCCTTAAACTATCCTTATTTTTTAAAATTTGGATTTGTTTTCATTGTTCTAAATGGGCAATTTCCATTATTCTATCTTCCAGATCACTTATGCATTTTTCTGTACCACTTAATCTGGTGTTAATTCCTTCTAGTGTATATTTCATTTTAGTTATTTTATTCTTCATCTCTGTTTTTTAAATTATTCTCTAGTGGTTTATTAAAATCGTCACTGTGTTCATCTATTCTTTTCCCCAGTTCAGTTAGCATTCTTCTTCTTCTTATCACTTTGAGCTCTTTATCAGGTTAATTTTTTATCTCTGTTTTGCTAGGGATTTTTTTTTTTTCGGGTCTGTTTTCTTGTTCTTTCATTTGAAACGTATTTTTCTATATTATTTTGTTTAACTCTCCCTGTCTCTATGAAATTAGGTGAAACAGTCACCTTTCCTGGTCTTGCATGTGTGTCCTTGTGTGGGAGCATCCCTGTGTGGTCTGCACGTGACCAGTGGCTTTGAAGGGAGAGCTGGGTCTGAAGTGCGCACAGCATGTATCTTCCCTTGGGGTGTGCTTGTAGTCGCTACCTTGGTGGGAGGTAAGGCTGGACTTAGAGGGGCTAGAGCCAGATGCAGGTGTGAGCTGGGCTTCTGCTACGCTCAGTGGCTGTGATTACCCTATTGGGGGTGGGGTCAGGGTCCAAGGCATTGCAGCAGGAGCCATGAGGGAGTTGATTTTCTGCTGAGTGTGATGACAGTCTCTGCCTTGGTTTGGGTTATGGCCAGGGCCTGAGGGCTTGGGGCTGCCCTTCTACGTTGGTTTCACTTTTTTAGTTGGTGTGTGTGCCTTGGTTAGAGGTTGGGTCAGGGCTGGAGAGGTTGGGGCCACACTATTGAGCTGGTTTCACTCCTGCCAGTGATGTCAGTCTCTGCGCTGGAGCTAGTTTCCTTCCTCCCAGAGGTGGGCAGGGACATGTGCACTGGCGATGGCTGTCTCCACCCTGGTGAGAGGCTGGGGTCCAAGCTGGCTCTGTTCCCTCCAAATGGGCCACTCTTATTGGCGATGGCAGCCTTTACCCTAGCAGAGAGCAGCTCTGGAGCTAGAGGGGCTGGAACAGGAGGCTGGTATGGGCTGGGGGGTGCACTGGGGTGATCCTGGCAAGCCAGCCACAGCCCCAGGCAGTTTTTCATCTGCTGCCTCCATGCCATGACTGGAAGTGAGCAAGTCTATGTGTGTGCTCTTCAAGAGCTGAGTCTCAGTTTCTTACAGGTTCTTTTCAAACCAGCTAAGGAGCTTATCTTGCCAGTGTTAAACCCTGGGCTGGGGTGCCTTATATGTGGCTCAGACCCCTCACTCCCGAGGGAGGATCCCAGCACCAGTGGTATCCTCTCCTCTTCTGGGTCCCTCACCAGGGGTATGCTTCTCCACCCTTCCTACCAGCTTTCATGTGGATCCTTTTTTTTTTTTTTTTTTTTTTTTGCAGTACGCGGGCCGCTCACTGTTGTGGCCTCTCCCATTGTGGAGCACAGGTTCCGGACATGCAGGCCCAGCGGCCATGGCTCACGGGCCCAGCCGCTCCGCGGCATGTGGGATCTTCCCGGACCAGGGCACGAACCCGTGTCCCCTGCATCGGCAGGCGGACTCTCAGCCACTGCGCCACCAGGGAAGCCCCATGTGGATCTTTATATATAGGCTTGGTTGTAGAAGTTGTCTTGCTAAGTTTCATGTTGATTTCAGTGAGAGTTATTTTACATGTAGTTGTATTTTTGATGTGTTTGTGATGGGGAAGTGAGCTCATCCTCCTCTTCCACCACCCTGATTTCTCTGGAATGCTCCTATTTCAAGCCCACAACCCAGCGTGCCACCGCCGCTGTGATGCTCATTTGAAAACTCAATACAGTAAGTCCCCTACACATGAACGTGTTCTATTCCGAGAGTGCATTCATAAGTCCAACAAAGTTAGCCTAGGTACCCAACTAACACAATCGGCTATATAGTACTGTACTGTAATAGTACATATCACACAAATGATATGTAAGAAATAAACACAAAATATAAAGACAATATTTTTAATCTTACAGTACAACAGTATAGTACAGCAGCTGTATCTTTAAAAGTACAACAGTATAGTACAGCAGCTGGCATACAGGGCCTGGCATTAGGTAAACAGGCAAGAAGGCGTTACTGACTGGAGGAGGGAGAGGAGGTGGGAGATGGTGGAGCTGAAAGATCGTCAGCCAGAGGAGATGGAGGGCAAGCTGCAATGTCACTCCCGCCTGACGTGGATGGAATGCACATTCGCACCTTTGAAAGTTCGCAACTTGAAGGTTCATATACAGGGGACTTACTATAGTGTCTTTTTCTAGATGCAGTGGCCGCTGATGGCTAAGCGGCCCTATGTGTTTTATGATGTTATCCCTGGTAACACTCTCTGCTAGCCCCCTCTCCTGCAGAGAAGCGATCTCCCCAAGGGCAATGAGGGAGAGTCAGGGCTGGATCCCAGAAACGGCCCACCCAAGCCAGATCTCAGTTCAGCTGATGTCCACTCCTCCCTCCTGTTCTAGTCCAGCCACCAGGAAGGACCACTGAGCCTGAGTGGGTGTGCCACATGCCCTAACATCCCTCAGCCCTGTCATTTCTTCCTGCCTTCCCAGCCTCCCATCTCTGAGCCTGCATATTTGGTCCCTGTGCATCTAGGGAAGCTCTCAGGCCTTCTAGCCTTGAGCCTGGGTCTTTAGATTCCTGTGTTGTTGGGTTTTTCTGCTCTGGCCATGAGCACTTCCCTAGTGTGCTAGTCCATCTCTAGTGGGTTTCAAACTGGAGCTGCCTCAAAATTACCCAGAGGTTCTGATTCAAGAGGTCTGGAGAGGGTCCTTGTACTTTACCATGGCTGCTGGTGCTGGTGAGGCAGGAGTGGGGGAGGGGGAGAGCCAGGGCCTGGCTCCACAGTTCCCTAACTGTGTGATCTTGCATAAGAGCCAGAAGCTCTCTGGGCTCACTCTCTGCGTGTGTAAAGTGGGGATGCCCACACCTGTCTCATGCCATTGTTTCTAGAGAAGGCAGTGGTGATGGGGACTTCCCTTTGGTCCTCAGACAGGTGCACGCTCTCTGTCTGGGTCTTCAGGTCTCTGCGGTGTCCATGTCCCCAAGATGGACCATAAATGCCCCTGGCGCTCCTCACGGGGTCACACTGTCTTCAGGAAAAGGGGAGGAAAAGAGACGTGAGGATAAGAAAATTCTTCCACCCATAGCCTGACTTTCCTATGATGAGAAAATCTATCACCAAACCTAACCAACAGACAAATCATACAAATAACAGCAGCTACCGATCCATCTCACCTAGCAGGAGGCACTGCTGTAGGTTTATGTTTCGTCACTAATCCTCACAACCCTATGATTTGTATATGTTTATCTCCTCCAGCTTTCCAGGGTGCTGTCCTGAGCCCAAGGCCATGTGGTGAAGCCAGAAATGGCAGCCAGATGGCCTCTTTTGGGGCCTGGGGTGACCACACCTCTCACTGCCTCAAGCTGGGGCTCCTAGACATGCTCACAGCTACTGTCTTCCCTGTCCTTCCTCCTGAGATGGTCCTTCTGGGAGGACTCAGCACACAGCAGCACACCCTCCTCCGGCCCTGCCCACTCCCTTTCCTGTGACCTCAGACACCCTGCTTGTTCCATGTGGGTCTGAATTAGGCATTTCCCCCCAGGGATGTCAGTTTTAAATTCTATTTGACCAAACTGAGTCCCCTGGCATGCTGGCTTGGTGGCATCCCCAGCCGTTTTTCACCTTTCTTCTCCCAGGAAGGGTTAGTCTAGGACCCATTTTTGGACCCAGCTTCTCCTGGAATCTGTAATGGATGGCTCATAGGAAGAGAATGAGGCAGCTCACAGGAGCTCCTAGATTATAACTTCTCCTGCCCCTTGACTCTGAAATTGCGATAATGGCTACCTAGATGCTGTGCTTGTATTCATATATCTAAATCTGTTATTTTACAAGTGAAGAAACCCAGGTACAGAGATGTTGTGTAACTTACCCAAGGTCACACAGCTAGTAAATGGCAGTGCTGGGTCTGGCTTGAGAGACCAGAGTCTCAACCAGCATCTGTCCTGCCCCATGCTTGGCCCCTGCTGGCAAAATGCCTTGTCAGTCTTCCATTTTTCTTGGGAGGGAAAGTTTAGAAGGCAAGTCCTTCCTGGGGTGGGCTGTCTGACTCTTCCTTCCTGGCTCCTCCATCACCCTCCCAGCTCTCATAGTGCAAGGCACTGTGTCCAGGTCCCCCAGCTTCTCTGCTAAGGGGCTCTGTGTGAGTTTCTGCTCACCCTGGGGTTGGGGTTGGGGTTGGGGTGGAGGGTTTGGAGCAGCAGTCGAGGATACAGGCATGATTTTGAACATTGCGAGTTCTACGAAAGGTCTCCCCATTGACAGTCTCTGTACTTTTCACAGATGTCCTGCGGTTCCCCTCTCTGGCTCCACTTCATCCTGTTGAATCCCGTGGCTCTCAAGGGAAAGAAAACCCTTTACTCAAGAAACTCACTTTAGATCCTTTGTAGAACAAAGCTTTTCTGGCCCTAATGGAAAAAGGGAAGCAAAACCAGCACCCAGAGCAAGGGTTTCTTATTAGCCACGCACTTAATGGGACCTGTTTAGAATCATGCACTGTTTCCAATGTCTGCATTTTTGGAAGTGCCCCCTCCAGATGGCAGTGCATGCTGGGCTTCTAGAACTGGTCCATGCTGGCCACTTTCACTGAGGGTCTGGGCCGTGTGTGTCTTCTCGGCTTCTCAGATGGGTGGGGCTCTGGGGCAGAAGAGTAAACACTGCTTTGCAGAAGAAAAGATGAGGCAGGAAGGGTAGCTGAGACCAGGGTTGGGCCAGGATGGGAGGAACTGGTGACATCTGAGGACCCCTCAGCTCCTAGCTCTCTAAGACATGACGTCATCCAACTCTGACAACACCCTGTTCTGGAAGTGAGGAAAATATGCCTCAGAGAGGTTTAGCAGCTCTCCCAAGGTGGTTTGGCCAGTGAGGAACAGTCTTTCTGACTCCACGGCCAGATGTTCAGGGCTTTGCACGCCAGCTATCTCCAGGTGGGTGTCGGCTTTCTCTCCCTGGAGAGTTTTGCTTTTCTCTTCACTGGTGAAAGGCTTTGTATGTGAATTCAAAGAACAAAGTGAGCATCAGAGGAAGAGGATATTTTCTCTGGAAAAGGCAGAAAACCCCAGCTTGGAGTCAGCAGCCAAGAGCTGTCAGTTCTGACAAGACAGTGGCCAAGATTTCCCCTCCGTAGTCCCAGGACCCAGGAGAGCCTTGGCAAATTTACAAGAATAAATGATGGAGAGAACCAATGGCTTTCTCCACCTCTGCTGCTCTTTCCTGCCCCTCAGCCTCATGCCTGCTTTGGGAAACAAAACGGCACCAGCAGTGACAATAGAGGCACACACACACATGCACGCATGCATACACACACGCACACGTGTGCACACATGCACACACACAGTTGCACACATATGTACATACATTCTTACACACACATGCGCACACAGACGTGCACACACATACTTTACAGGACATGGAGGGTCTTGTGGTTTGGAAACAAAAGAGGAGGAACTGGGAAAATCTCAGTAGAGAGGACCCTGAATGCTTGACCTCCAGGAGTTGGTCACCCTTGGTTCCCATCAGACGTTGCTTCTTCCGTAAGCTCATCTTGTGCCCCTAAATATAAGATCCATGACAGCAGAGACCACTATTCACTGCTGCATCCATGAGGCCCAGGAGAGGGCTTGACATCATGTGGCATTTTTAGAAAACAAATGTTTTTTTCACTGACCATAGCTGTCTGCAGGGACCTTGTGTGGGAACCAGGACCTGGGGACCGGATGTCGGGGCTACAACTTTCTCCTGAGATGAGCTGGCAGAGAGCTGAGATGAGCTGTTCAGGTGCACAGAGGCTGCCTCAAGCTCAGAAGCACAAGGGTGGGCAGAATAGAACGGGGTGGCTGCCTGTGGGCCCGGTGGGTTGATGCCCAGGAGGATGGAGAGATTGGAGCAGGGCATGAGGTGTCGGGAGGTGGGGGTGAGGTGGGTGTCACCCTCCTGCTGCCCGCCCACACCCCCGCTCCTCTCCTCATGCATGCCCCCACCCTTGTTGAATGTACCCAAGGCTTGCAACCCCTTCCTCTTTCTCCTGAACTCTTTGGGCTGCTGGTGGGATGCCCTCCCCCCATTAGAGGTGGGAGAAGCCAGGGAGGTGACCCAGTTCAGCCCCCCTTGAGTCCACTGCACTGTAGAGACACTGCCTCCTACCTCCCAACCTCTTCAGCTTTACTTGTTTGCCGGACTTTTTTTGCACCTTATAGTGGAAAATTTTTAAACATTTACAAAAATAGAGAGAAAGTATAATGAACCCCCTATGCCCATCAACGATTTTTTTCATGATTCTTGATATTTGCCAACCCTGTTTCATGTCTTTCACATCTTTCCTGAATGGTTGTAAAGCAGACCCCAGACATTAAGTCATTTCACTTGTAAACATGTGAATATGCATATTTTGTTGATAAGGACATTTTCTTTTTAAACATAAGGTCAGTCACCCTACCCTCATCTGGCTGGGAATGTCTCTTCAAAGCTGGCCACCAACAATCCCTCCTGTTTCTACCCCATTCCTCAGGAGTGTGAAGGCTGGGCCCCATCCCTCGAATCTCGGCCAGGCTTGTGACCTGCTTTAACCAATATAACGTGATGGAAGGAACACCACGTAATGTCCAAACCCAGGTTAACAGGCCTTGCAGTCTCTGCGTTTTCCTTCTTGGGACCCAGTTGCCATGTAGTGAATCTTGGTCTGGAGTATAAATGCTGAGATTCCATGAACAGAGGGAGCCAGATGGCTACAAGAGCCCCAGCCACCTCCGCAGAGGCATCAGACATGTGGATGAAGTCGTCTAGAATGTTCCTGCCCACCTGGGCTCCCAGCTGAGTGGAGCCACATGAATGACCCCAGCCAGGACCACACTCAGTGAAGAACCCCTCAGGTAAGCCAAGCTTCACTTTGCAGAATAAACGGTTATCCCGCTTGAAGCTCGACAGTTAGGGTGCGTGGCCCAGCCCATGATGTGAGCTGTTCACAGCAGCCCCTTCTTTGCTAAGGGAGGGATTCTAAGCTGTGGGGAGGCCGTGGTGAGGAGGTAGCTCTTCAACCAGGCAGGAAAGGGTCTGGAGAGTGTGCATCTCCCTCCCAGGGAGTCCTGACTGGGCCAGGCAGGCTCTGGCTCCTGCAGAGTAGGTGCAGGGTCCTTGCAGCCTGGCCCCCAGGGATCCCCCTGCCAGCACTGGCTGAGTGCTCTTGGGCCGGCCACTTCACTACTGTTAATCACAGTTACCTCATCTCCAAAACTGAGGAAACACGGCTTGAGTCCTGGGGCTGCAATGAAGATGAGACAAGGACACAGATGAGGGAGCGGCAGTTCCTACCCTGAGTAACCTTCCCATGTTGTGACCTTCTAGGGACCTGGGATCCAGGAGACCAACAAACCAGCTGAGATGTGACTTGGGCTCTTACTGAGTCCAAGCTCACTCTGCTTGCTGCACGACATGTCAATAAATTGGGAGATGAGGTGTTGAGGCAAGGAATAATGATTTTATTCAGAAAGATGGCAGATGGAGAAGATGGCAGATTACTGTCCCCAAAAACCATCTGATTGGAGGCTGGATGCCAGTTTCTCTTATAGAACAGAGAGGGAGAGGTGGTGAGGAAGTAAAGTAAAAGGCCATTAGTCTTGTAAGATATCTCCTTTCTTGGCCCTCATCAGGGAGGGGATGTGTTAGTCTCTTCTTTTCTGCAGCCATTCATAGCTGGGCAGGGTTCCCTGTGACAGGTCATTATGTATGCTTACAGCTATAGACAGCATCCTTTTAGTGATTTATAATAACAAAAGCAACATAAAGCAAAGGTTAAAGTAAAAGAAACAGATCCAACATGGAGTCAGATTTCCCTCTTCCCTGTTACAATTCCCCACTGTCAATGTCCATTCCACAATCTTGTGGGGAAAAGGGACGAGGACCACTCTTGGTGACTTCCTGCTGTGTAGGGGTAATGAGGGGTGATTGTAGAATGCAACTGATCAGCCTTGGGCAGGGGATAATTCTTAGAATTGTTAATGCAAGTTCATGTGCTGGACACACAGTGAGGCCAAACAAACTGAAACATCAGAGTTTGGAGCAGAGAAAGGTTTATTGCAAGACCATGCAAGGATAAAAAGTGGCTCATGCCTTAAAAAGCCTTGAGCTCCCCGAAGGGTTTCAGCAAAGCATTTTTAAAAGCCAGGTCGAGGGGGTGATCAGATCGTGAACAGTTCTCTGATTGGCTGATGGTAAGGCAGCAGGGTGGTGTCAAAGGGGTTAACTTTATCAGTCTTTAGGCTCCAGGAAGCCTGGGGTTATGTGCTTCTGGTCATCAAGTAGTTAATATCTTCCATTTGGTGAGGGGTTTTCACATCTGCAAAACAACTCAGGAAATTTGCATCAAATACTATTATCTGTGTACTTCAGAGAGCAGCTAAAGCAGGGGACATGGGGGAAGGTCTGTCCCAGGAAGGCCCCATAGGGTCCTGCTCAGTTACATAGTTTTTAGTAAATAGTACAGCTCTCAATTATTTGAACCTGATGCTCTGTTGTTCAGTAGAACAGGATTGACCCACCCTTCTCAAGCTGTAAAGAAATTGCAGTCTCAACACCTATCCTTTTTGAAGTGCAACCTTACGTCTTCTAAAGGTTCACAAACCCACTGCTCTCCAAGCCTCTCAGGAGTTGCGTCATTTTAGATGATGGTGGTGCAGGTTTAATGCAAGTGTGATGAATCCAAGGCTTTATCCCAGCCAATCTGACAGATGAATGCATGGTGAGTAATACCACATGTGGTCCTGTCCACCTTGCAGTCAGCTGGTGCCCAGGCCTTTGTTCTCTCCAGGTTTTAAGGAGGACTTGATCTCCGGGTCAGAAATGATGTAGGGTACTTCAGTTGGATAGGCAGATCTGCTGGAAGCAGATGAACAGAGGTTAGCATAGTGCCTGGAGCTTTAACATAATTAGAAACAGCTAGGTCTTTCAGAGCATTTACAGATTCCCCTGTCCAGGCAGACACCTGGAATGGCCTGCCATACAATATTTCAAAGGGGCTTAATTTAAGCCTGCTTCTGGGAGCCACTCTGATCCATAGCAGGGCAACTGGCAACGCCTTATCCCAAGTTAAATTAGCTTCTTGCCATGTTTTAGCAACGCTCCTTTTCAATGTATGATACATTTTCTCACTTTTTCCTGTTGATTGTGGTCTCCAGGGTGAATGTGACTTCTAATCAATTTGCAGCACTTTACACACTTTTGGAGTTATGCTAGAGAAAAGAGCAGGTCCATTATCACTCTGAAGGGTGTTAGGCAGTCCAAACCGGGGAATAATTTCCTTAAGGAGGACTTTAACCAGTTTGGAGGCTTTTTCTGTTTGTGTGGGATATGCTTCCACCCATCCTGAAAAAGTGTCCACACACCAGCAGGTATCTGAAGTTTCCTGCAACTCGAGGCATTTGAGTAAAGTCTATTTGCCAGTCCTCGGTGGGGCAGGTCCCTTTGTGCTGGGTCCCCATCTGGGAAGGTCTGACAGCAGTTTTGGGGTTATTTTTAGCACAAATCATGCAATTCCGTGTGACTCACTGGATGGCCTTTTGTAGGTGAGGTCCAAGTATATACTTTGGAATCCACTGCAGGCATCTCTCCCGTAACATGTACTGTCATGAATGTGCTTCAGCACAGTGTCCAAGAGGGCCTCAGGAATCAAAACAGTTCCTTGTGCATTACATTTCCAGCCAGGTGAGTTATGGTCAAAGTGAAACCCCACTCTTTGGTCCTCTCCTTGTCCTTTTCTGAATACACTGGCTGATATTGTGACAAGTCGATCTGTGGGAGAAGTGACCCAATCATGGCTTGATAATCACCTTCCTTTGCGGCTTTCTTTGCAGCTTGGTCAGCTAATCAATTGCCTTTTATTATATGAGTCTCGCCCTTCTGGTGGCCTGGGCAGTGCATTACAGTCATTTGTGAGGGCTTATGGACTGCTTCTAATAGTGACAGGATTTCAGAAGCATGTTTTATGTCTTTATTGTTTGAAGTGAGAAGCCCCATTTCTTTCCAGATCGCTCCCTGAGCATGCACCAAAGAGAATGCATAGTGGGAATCTGTGTATATATTTACTCACTTCCCTTTAGCAAGGAGCAGGGCTCTTGTCAGAGCAATGATTTCTGCCTTCTGAGCTGAGCTTCCTGGGGGCAGGGCTTTTGCTTCAACGATCCTTTTAAGCGTTACCACCGCGTACCCGGCACGTTGCCTACCTTGGCCCATGAAACTGCTTCCATCGGTGAACAATTACATATCTGGTTCAGCCCAGGGTTGGTCCGTTGTGTCCGGTCTGCTAGGATACAGTAGCTCGATGATGTGTAGGAGTCAGGCTCTGAGGATTGTGCAGCAGCCATCGGGAGCAATGTGGCTGGATTTAGGGCTGAAGGGACTTGAAGTCTTATGTTGGGATTGTCCAGGAGGATGGCTTGGTACTTTCCCATTCTCCAGGAAGTCAGCTGATAGCCGGCTTTCTGTTCCAGCAAAGAAAGGACACGTGAGGAACATACACAGTGTTCACAGTGGTGGTTTGCCCCGGGGTAAACTTCTCACCTTCCTGAAGTATATCCCAAGTAGCTGCTACAGCTCGAAGGAAAGGAGGCCATCCCTTAACCGTCTGTTATAGTTGTTTTGAGAAGTAGGCAGTGGGTGGAAGGATATTCCCCAGAGTTTGAATTAACACCCCAAGGCTTATGCCTTGTCTCTCATGGACACACACTTTGAATGGTGTCTTTAAGTCCGGTTGTCCCAAAGCCGGTGATGAGACTAACTTCCTTTTTATTGTTTCAAAGGCTGTTTGGCACTCTAGCCTGCAATTACCTGCTTTCTGTCAGGCAAAAGATCCCGCTATCCTTGGGAGAGGACAAAGCCCAGATAAGAGATTTGCTGTTTGCATATCTGGGTCTTTTTCTGGGGACATTATATCCACAATTAGCTAAATAATTCAGGGTTCTGATGGTATTTTGTAGACATTTATCATATGTAGGGCTCGCTATGAGCAAGTCATCCACATAGTGGAGCAAGAGTCCTTTGTCCAATATTAAGTTTCTAAGGTCTTTAGTCAACATCTCCCCAAACAAGGTGCAGGAATACTTTTTTATTTAGGATCTTTATTGGAGTATAATTGTTTTACAATATTGTGTTACTTTCCGCTGTATATAAAAGTGAATAAACTATATGTATATATATATATATATATGTATATATCCCCATATCCCCTCCCTCTTGTGTCTCCCTCCCACTCTCCCTATCCCACCCCTCTAGGTGGTCACAAAGCACCAAGCTGATCTCTCTGTTCTATGCGGCTGCTTCCCACTAGCTATCTATTTTACATTTGGTAGGGTATATATGTCCATGCCACTCTCACTTCATCCCAGCTTACACTTCCCCCTCCCTCTGTCCTCAGGTCCATTCTCTACATCTGTGTCTTTATTCCTGTCCTGCCCCTACATTCATTAGAACCATTCTTTTTTTTTAAAAAATATTCCATATATATGTGTTAGCATACGGTATTTGTTTTTCTCTTTCTGACTTACTTCACTCTGTATGACAGACTCTAGGTCCATCCACCTCACTACAAATAACTCAATTTCATTTCTTTTTACGGCTGAGTAATATTCCATTGTATATATGTGCCACATCTTCTTTATCCATTCATCTGAAGAGGAACACTTAGGTTGTTTCCATGTCCTGGTTATTGTAAATAGAGCTGCAATGAGCACTGTGGTACATGAGTCTTTTTGAATTATGGTTTTCTCAGGGTATATGACCAGTAGTAGGATTGCTGGGTCATATAGTAGTTCTATTTTTGCTTTTCTAAGGAACCTCCATACTGTTCTCTATAGTAGCTGTATTAGTTTACATTCCCACCAATAGCGAAAGAGGGTTCCCTTTTCTCCACACCCTCTCCAGCATTTACTGTCTGTAGATTTCTTGATGATGGCCATTCTGACCAGTGTGAGGTGGTACCTCATTGTAGTTTTGACTTGCATTTCCCTAATCATTAGTGATGTTGACCATCCTTTCATGTGTTTGTTGGCAATCTGTATATCTTCTTTGGAGAAATGTCTATTTAGGTCTTCTGCCCATTTTTGGATTGGATTTTTTGTGTTTTTGATATTGAATTGCATGAGCTGCTTGTGTATTTTAGAGATTAATCTGTTGTCAGTTGCTTCGTTTGCAAATATTTTCTCCCAGTCTGAGGGTTGTCTTTTCATCTTGTTTATAGTTTCCTTTGCTGTGCAACAGCTTTTAAGTTTAATTAGATCCCATTTGTTTATTTTTGATTTTATTTCCATTTCTGTAGGAGGTGGGTCAAAGAGGATCTTGCTGTGATTTATGTCAAAGAGCGTTCTTCCCATGTTTTCCTCTAAGAGTTTTAGAATATCTGGCCTTACAATTAGGTTTTTAATCCATTTTGAGTGTATTTTTGTGTATGGTGTTAGGAAGTGTGTGCACTTCATTCTATTACATGTAGCTGTCCAGTTTTCCTAGCACCACTTATTGAAGAGGCTGTCTTTTCTCCATTGTATATTCTTGCCTCCTTTATCAAAGGTAAGGTGACCATATGTGCATAGGATTATCTCTGGGCTTTCTATCCTGTTCCATTGATCTATATTTCTGTTTTTCTGGCAGTACCATACTGCCTTGATTACTGTAGCTTTGTATTATAGTCCGAAGTCTAGGAGCCTGATTCCTCCAGCTCCGTTCTTCTTTCTCAATATTGCTGTAGCTATTTAGGGTCTTTTGTGTTTCCATACAAATTGTGAAATTTCTTGTTCTAGTTCTGTGAAAAATGCCATTGGTAGTTTGATAGGGCTTGTACTGAATCTGTAGATTGCTTTGTGTAGTATAGTCATTTTCACAATGTTGATTCTTCCAGTCCAAGAACATGGTATATCTCTCCATCTGTTTGTATCATCTTTAATTTCTTTCATTAGTGTTTTATAGTTTTCTGCATACAGGTCTTTTGTCTTCTTAGGTAGGTTTATTCCTAAGTATTTTATTCTTTTTGTTGCAGTGGTAAATGGAAGTGTCTCCTTAATTTCTCTTTCAGATTATTCATTATTAGTGCATAAGAATGGAAGAGATTTCTGTGCATTAATTTTGTATCCTGCTACTTTACCAAATCATTCATTAGCTCTAGTAGTTTTCTGGTAGCATCTTTAGGATTCTCTATGTATAGTATCATGTCATTTGCAAACAGTGACAGCTTTACTTCTTCTTTTTTGATTTGGATTACTTTTATTTCCTTTTCTTCTCTGATTGCTGTGGCTAAAACTTCCAAAACTATGTTGAATAATAGTGGTGAGAGTGGGCAACCTTGTCTTGTTCCTGATCTTAGTGGAAATGTTTTCAGTTTTTCACCATTGAGGACAATATTGGCTGTGGGTTTGTCATATGTGGCCTTTATTATGTTGAGGAAAGTTCCCTCTATGCCTACTTTCTGCAGGGTTTTTATCATAAATTGGTGTTGAATTTTGTCAAATGCTTTCTCTGCATCTATTGAGATGATCATATGGTTTTTCTCTTTCAATTTGTTAATATGGTGTACCACATTGATTGGTTTGTATATATTGAAGAATCCTTGCATTCCTGGGATAATCCCCACTTGATCACAGTGTATAATCCTTTTAATGTGCTGTTGGATTCTGTTTGCTAGTATTTTGTTGAGGATTTTTGCATCTATGTTCTTCAGTGATATTGGCCTGTAGTTTTCTTTTTGTGTGACATCTTTGTCTGGTTTTGGTATCAGGGTGATGGTGGCCTTGTAGAATGAGTTTGGGAGTGTGCC
Organism: Globicephala melas; assembly: GCF_963455315.2. NCBI lineage: Eukaryota > Metazoa > Chordata > Mammalia > Artiodactyla > Delphinidae > Globicephala > Globicephala melas. Next base: position 108,128,387 of record NC_083320.1, on the reverse strand, counting down.
TTCCTCTGCTATATTTTGGAAGAGTTTGAGAAGGATAGGTATTAGCTCTTCTCTAAATGTTTGATAGAATTCGCCTGTGAAGCCGTCTGGTCCTGGGCTTTTGTTTGTTGGAAGATTTTTTCATCACAGTTTCAATTTCAGTGCTTGTGATTGGTCTGCTCATATTTTCTATCTCTTCCTGGTTCAATCTCGGAAGGTTGTGCATTTCTAAGAATTTTTCCATTTCTTTCAGGTTGTCCATTTTATTGGCATATAGTTGCTTGTAGTAATCTCTCATGGTCTTTTGTATTTCTGCAGTGTCAGTTGTTACCTCCCCTTTTTCATTTCTAATTCTAGTGATTTGAGTCTTCTCCCTTTTTTTCTTGATGAGTCTGGCTAATGGTTTATCAATTTTGTTTATCTTCTCAAAGAAGCAGCTTTTAGCTTTATTGAGCTTTGCTATCGTTTCCTTCATTTCTTTTTGTTTTATTTCTGATCTGATCTTTATGCTTCTTTCCTTCTGCTAACTTTGGGTTTTTTGTTCTTCTTTCTCTAATTGCTTTAGATATAAGGTTAGGTTGTTTATTTGGGATGTTTCTTCTTTCTTAAGGTAGGACTGTATTGCTATAAACTTCCCTCTTAGAACTGCTTTTGCTGCATCCCATAGGTTTTGGGTCGCCGTGTTTTCATTGTCATTCATTTCTAGGTATTTTTTTATTTCCTCTTTGATTTCTTCAGTGATCTCTTCGTTATTAAGTAGTGTATTGTTTAGCCTCCATGTGTTGTATTTTTTACAGATTTTTTCCTGTAATTGATATCTAGTCTCATAACATTGTGGCCAGAAAAGATATTGATACAGTTTCAATTTTCTTAAATTTACCCAGGCTTGATTTGTGAACCAAAAAATGATCTATCCTGGAGAATATTCCATGAGCACTTGAGAAGAAAGTGTATGCTGTTGTTTTTGGGCAGAATGTCCTATAAATACCAGTTAAGTCCATCTTGTCTAATGTGTCATTTAAAGCTCGTGTTTCTTTATTTTGTTTCATTTTGGATGAGCTGTCCATTTGTAAACGTGGGTATTAAATCCCCCTACTATTATTGCGTTACTGTCCATTTCCCTTTTATGGCTGTTAGCATTTGCCTTATGTATTGAGGAGCTCCTATATTCGGTGCATAAATATTTACAATTGTTATGTCTTTTTGGATTGATCCTTTGATCATTATGTGATGTCCTTCTTTGTGTCTCTTAACATTCTTTATTTTATAGTTTATTTTATCTGATGTGAGTATTGCTACTCCAGCTTTCTTTTGATTTCCATTTGCATGTAATATCTTTTTCCATCCCCTCACTTTGAGTCTGTATATGTCTGTATTTCTGAAGTGGGTCACTTGTAGACAGCATATATATGGGTCTTGTTTTTGTATCCATTCAGCCAGTCTATGTCTTACGGTTGGGGCATTTAATCCATCTACATTTTCGGTAATTTTCAATATGTATGTTCCTACTGCCATTTTCTTAATTGTTTTGGGTTTGTTATTGTAGGTCTGTTCTTTCTCCTGGGTTTCCTGCCTAGAGAATTTCCTTTAGCATTTGTTGTAAAGCTGGTTTGGTGGTGCTGAATTTTCTTAACTTTTGCTTGTCTGTAATGGTTTTAATTCCTCTGTCGAATCTGCATGAGATCCTTGCAGTGTAGAGTAATCTTGTTTGTAGGTTTTTCCCTTTCATCACTTTAAATATGTCTTGCCACTTGCTTCTGACTTGCAGAGTTTCTGCTGAAAGATCAGCTGTTAACCTTATGGGGATTCCCTTGTATTATATTTGTTGCTTTTCCATTGTTGCTTTTAATATTTTTTCTTTGTATCTAATTTTTGATAGTGTGATTAATATGTGTCTTGGCGTGTTTCTCCTTGGGTTTATCCTGCATGGGACTGTCTGTGCTTACTGGTCTTGATTGACTATTGCCTTTCTCGTGTTAGGGATTTTTTCAACTATATCTCTTCAAATATTTTCTCAGATCCTTTCTTTTTCTTTTCTTCTTCTGGGACCCCTATAATTCAAATGTTGGTGGGTTTAATGTTGTCCCAGATGTCTCTGAGGCTGTCCTAATTTTTTTTCATTCTTTTTCCTTTATTCTGCTCTGTGGTTGTTATTTCCACTATTTTATCTTCCAGGTCACTTATCCATTCTTCACCTCAGTTGTTCTGCCATTGATTCCTTGTAATGAATTTTTAATTTCATTTAGTGCTTTGTTCATCATTGTTTGCTCTTTAGTTCTTCTAGGTCCTTGTTAAATGTTTCTTGTATTTTCTCCATTCTATTTCCAAGACTTAGGATCATCTTTACTATCATTACACTGAATTCTTTTTCAGGTAGACTGCCTATTTCCTCTTCATTTGTTTGGTCTGTTGGGTTTGTACCTTGCTCCTTCATCTGCTGCTTATTTCTCTGTCTTCTCATTTTGCTTAACTTACTGTGTTTGGGGTCTCCTTTTCACAAGCTACAAGTTCATAGTTCCCATTTCTTTTTTTTTGGTGTCTGCCCCCAGTGGGTAAGTTTGGTTCATTAGCTTTTGTAGGCTTCCTGGTGGAGGGGCTGGTGCCTGTATTCTGGTGGGTGGGGCTGAATATTGTCTTTCTGGTGGGCAGGGCCATGTCCAGTAATGTGTTTTGGGGTGTTTGTGAACTTATTATGATTTTAGGCAGCCTCTCTGCTAATGGGTGGGGTTGTGTTCCTGTCTTGCTAGTTTTTTGACATGGGTCATACAGCACTGGAGCTTGCTGGCTGTTGGGTGGAGCTGGGTTTTATTGTTGAGACAGAGATCTCTGGGAGAGCTCTTGCTGATTGATATTACCTGGAACCAGGAGGACTCTGTTTGTCTAATGTCGTGAACTTGGCTCTCTCACCTCCGAGGCTCAGGCCTTACACCAGCCCAGAGCATCAAGACCTTGTCAGCTGCACGGCTCTGAAGAAAAGGGAGAAAAAAATAAAGAAATAAAGAAAAATAATAAATTTAAAAAATTATAAAAAATAATAATAATAAAAAAGAGAGCAACGAAACCCATAAACAAATCCACAAATGATCACAAGCTCTAAAAACTATACTAAGGTAAGCATAAAAAGCAGAAACAAATCAGTTGCAGGAGGCAAACCCCAAGTCCACCGTGTCAATTTTGGGATGATTCGTTGTCTATTCAAGTATTCCACAGATGCAGGGTACACCAAGTTGATTGTGGGGAATTAATCCACTGCTCCTGAGGCTGCTGGGAGAGATTTCCCTTTCTCTTCTTTGTTCGCACAGCTCCTGGGGTTCAGCTTTGGTTTTGGCCCCACCTCTGCGTGTAGGTCACCTTCAGGAATCTTTTCCTGCCCAGAGAGGACAGGGTTAAAGCATCAGCTTATTAGCTGGCTCTGGCTCACTTATGTGGGTGGGTGAGAGGGGAACGGTAGTTATAATTGGAATTCAGGCGAGTGTGTGGCGGCAGAGCCTGGCTTGATGTTGCAACAGCCTGAGGCGCACCATGTGTTCTCCCAGGGAACTTGTCCCTGGGTCATGGAACCCTGGCAGTGGTGGGTTGCACAGGCTCCTGTGGGGTGTGGATAGTGACCTGTGCTTTCACACAGGATTACTGGTGGCTGCATCAGCATCGTTAGGTTTCATGCCCGTCTCTGGGATCCAAGCTGATAGCCGTGGCTTGTGCCTGTCTTTGGAGATGTTTAGGCGGTGCTCTGCTTTCTGTGGGCAGACGAGGAAGGAATACCCTCCCCTTGTGCATCCCGAAACAATGGTCTCTTGCCTCTTAGGCAGGTCCAGACTTTTTCCTGGACTCCGTCCCAGCTAGATGTGGTGCACTAGCCCCCTTCAGGCTGTGTTCATGCAGCTAACCCCAGTTCTCTTCTGGGATCTGAACTCTGAAGCCCAAGCCTCAGCTCCCAGACCCCACCTGCCCTGGCGGGTGAGCAGACAAGCCTCTCAAGCTGGTGAGTGCTGGTTGGTACTGATCCTTTGTGCAGGAATCTCTCTGGTTTGCCCTCTGCACCCCTGTTGCTGCACTCTCCTGTGTGGCTCTGAAGCTTCCCCCCTGCCACACCCCTGTCTCCACCAGTGAAGGGGCTTCCTAGTGTTTGGAAACTTTTCCTCCTTCACAGCTCCCTCCCAGAGGTGCAGGTCCCTTCCCTATTCTTTTGTCTCTGTGTATCCTTTTTTCTTTTGCCCTACCCAAGTACGTGGATAGTTTCTTGCCTTTGAGGAAGTCTGAAGTCTTATGTCAGCATTCATTAGGTGTTCTGTAGGAATTATTCCACATGTAGATGTATTTTTGATGTATTTGTGGGGAGGAAGGCGATCTCCACATCTTACTCCTCTGCCATGTTGAAGGTCCCCACTCAAAGTAGGGGAATCCTTAAATCCTTGAGGCAGGACTGTCCAACAATACTGTTGGGCTACCTGTGTTTTTGGGTCCTGTCATTCAAAAGCAAAAGGTTGCTGTGATTAGTCTGCAGTAGGAATGCAGAAAATAGCATCTTTCAAGTCCAGGACTAAGAACCAGCCATATGTTCCCAGAATAGCTGTGAGCAGTGTGTGGATTAGGCACCACAGGGTGTAAGTCTTGGATTACTTCATTAATAGCCCTCAAATGTTGGACAAAGTGATACTCTGCTGAGTTTGACTTTTTGACTGGGAGGATAGGGTTTTTATATGAGGACCTGCAAGGTTTAGTCAGTCTTGTTTTCAAAAACTTCTACAGAAGTGGCTGAATTCCCTTGCGGGTCTCTTGTCTCAGAGGATATTGTTTTAGATTAGGTGTCCCACGGGATTTGTATTGGTCTTGCGTTTTTGGCCTTCCCTGGAGTGCCATCAGCCCCCACTTCTTGCCTTACCTTTTTGTAGACCTCAGGGGGAAAGAGCTCTGTCTCCTTTTCTAGGGTTTCCATGAGTGTCATTTGTAGGTTTAAAGCATGCTCCAGTGGGACCCTGATATTAAGCTGTTCTGGTGAAAATGTTACTTGAACATTTAATTTACAAAGGAGATCTTAACCCAAAAGGCAGATTGGACACTCTGGCATATATAAGAAGCTATGTTTCAGGGTGAGGTCCCCTAGTTGACATTTTAGAGATTTTAAGAATGAACGGTTTTGTACTTCTCCAGAAACTCTGGTGACCAGACTGAGATGTTCTCTGTGCCACCTTGGTTTTTACCAGAGAACATCCCCACCAGAGCCCTACCCGGTTATGGCCCCTCCAGTTCAGTGGCAGCCTTTCTGCCCTCAGGATAAGAAGCAGTTAATCTGACCTAGTCCTGCTGCAGCCCTGAGCCAGGAGGACATGGAGAGGTTTCCATGGGCACTCCCAGGGCCCATGCAAGCTGCACTTACCTCCTTACCCAGGCTTCCTCCTAGCAGCTAGGAACTTGACTGCAGTGGCTGCCCCTTGTCATCAAAAAAGAAAAAATGCAACACTTAGTTTTGCTAAGGTGTGAAGGTTTTGACATGTTAATACCTGGCCAAAAAGGTCTCAAATTTGTAAAGGTGAAACCCCACAACCCAGATTGGGACTTGAACCCACTGTCTTTTAATTGAGATCACACACCTGGTCTCAGGACTTAATGAAGCGCAGGTTCTTTTGTGTCTGTACACAGAAAGAATTCAGTGAGAGACAAAGTGATAGAAGTAGAAGTAGATTTATTTAGAGAGATACACATCCCACAGACAGAATGTGGTCCAGCTCAGAATATGAGATGGCCCCAGGGCATGGGTTTGTCTAGGAAAGTGAGAGCGGCCAAGGGAGAAGCACACTCCACAGACAGAGTGTGGACCATCTCAGAAGGCGAGAGGCACCGACATATAGGGTGGTTAGTGTTTATGAGTTGGATAACTTTATAAGCTAATGAGTGGCAAGATTATTCCAACTATTTCAGGGAAGGGGCAGGGATTTCCAGGAATGGGCCACCATCCCACTTTTTGACCTTTTCTGGTCTGCCTCGGAACTGTCATGGCAACTGTATGTCATTTAGATGCTGATGTTTACAATAAGCATATAATGAGGTTCAAGGTCGACTAGAAGTTGAATCTTTCACCATCTCGGACCTAGTTTTTCCTAACCAGTTTATGCCATATCCTCAAGGGCTACGTAATTCTTTTAAAGGTTGTGCCCTGCTCCCTCCCCTCCTGTTTCAAAAGGGCTAGGAGACCAGTCAACTGGAGCCAGAGTGTGGGCCTGTTCCTCCTCCCTTCCCTCCCCCACTCCTTTCTTCCTCTCTTTCCGCTCAAACCTACATAGCATGTCAAGTCTCCAGCAGCCTCTGTATTAATCTCTGGGGATTTAAAAGTGAATAAAAACATGTCCCTGCCCTTACATTGTGGGAGACAGACATTTATCTGAACAATAGTCTTCTGAATAATAATGCAGAATGCCTATAGTGGTAGAGAAATCCTCAGTCCTCTGACAGCATAAAGGCAGGAGTGAGGTGGTTTGGGTGGGCCAGGGAAGTTTTCAGGGTGGGAAGGAGCTCCTGTGGGTGTCATAGGAAGAGCAGGTGTCAGGCATGTGGGCCAGAGAAGTGTGATTCCTGGTAGATCCAGCCACACAAAGGCAGCCCCGGGCTCATATCTGTGGTATCAGGCATTATTATGGTTGGCTTGGAAACCCTCATCCTTCACGACTCATCCCCAGGCTGCCTTTGTGTGAAGTTTCCTGTGATTTCCCTCGAGGCCCCAGAGTACCAGTGCACACATCATGCACAGAATGGAACAAAACCGGAGCTCCCAGGGGAGGTGGCCACTTCCTGTTGGCCTCTGAGTTCTCAGCCCACACAGAATGCATTTCCACACGGGGTAGGTTTGCCCTGTAGGGTCAGATTACAGTGAGATCCAATAAGGAGCTCAAGTTTGGGCTTTTTCTTGTGGGAAATAGGAAGTTGCTATAGGAGATTATGTGCAAAAGGGATGTAAGCAGAGAGGGTAGGGGGTCCCTGGAGAAAGAGAACCAGGCATGGCTTCCTTGACATAAGAGAAGTCATTTTGGCCTGAGCCATTTGGGAATCTAAGCCTGGAAACAACATGTGTCCTTGAACAGGTCTCAGTAATCCGTGGTCTTAAGGAAAGTGAGGGAATGCAGGAACAAAGGAAAAGCAGTCAAGAAACAATAGTTCAATGATAAAACAGAGTCCTAGTTCCTCCTCGAGGCATATGCCTCAAAATCTGATACAGTCTTTGAGTTCTGCAGGAACCAAGGTCCCCACCCAGGTGGAGGATGGAAAGATGACGTTGACCCTCCTGACTTCAGTCAACTAAAGCTTAGACTCTGTCGACCTTTGCCCCAATTCTATGCTGAGTTCTCCTCTGCTCAAGCCCCTTCATGAACGTGCACGTACCCTTAGCTTAAAAGGTCCCCAATTTTGCTGTCTGGGGAGACACTGCTTTGGGAAAGATCCCCAGTGCTCTCCTTACTTGCTGCAAGTAATAAATGCTTCCTTCTGGTCTTTGTCTGGGTTGTGTCTTTTGACTCAACACCCACCAGAAGGTTACCCAGTTTTGGGGTTAACAGGGACATTGTCAGATTTTATGTTACAGTGATTTTTTTTGGAGGGGGGCACGTTACGCCGGAGGCTTGGATCGCTGGGCTGGCTCTTACCTCCTTCTCTGATCTGACACTTTGTGTCCTGAGCCTTTGTGACGGGCAGGAAGGGACAAGGGAGGGATTGGGCCTCATCTCAGGGAGGGAGGAGCAGGGAACAAAGGCCAGGAGGATGAATCTGAAGACACATATTAAAAAAAAAATATCTCTCAGGATGCTTTGGGCTGAAAGCAAGAAGCTCCGGCTGCAAATGGCTTTAAGAAGAAGGACTTACACCATATGCTGAGGCAGAAGCAGAGCCACGAGTGGTCTCAGAGTTTGTGCACTGGCTCCAGACATCCTCGGAGACCCAGGCATATTCCATCATTCCCCTCAGTTATCCTCTCCCTACCAGGGATGTTTCCCCAGTGGTTGTGTTAGGGGAACCACTGATTGAAACCGCCCATCCTGGCCAGGCCCGATAGCAACCACTTGCATGAGTTCTCTTACAACAGGAGGTCCTGGTGAGGAATGTGGAACTAATGAGCTACCACCAACCACAAGAATTCGGCAAAGGTCAAAAGGAGAGAGGAGATGCCAGTCCATACATCCTACCAACCTCCCAGAATCCTCCTGGCTGGAATTCATCTCAGCTGAATGATGTGTGCGCCACCAGGAAGGAGCCTGAGTCAGAATGATTGGTCAGAGACAACCCGGAAACTAACCCCATCACCATAAAACCTGAGACTGTGAGTCACGTGGCAGAGCAGTTCTCCTGGGTTCCCTTACCCTCTTGCTCTCCACCTGGGCTCCCTTTCCCAATAAAGTATCTTACTTGGTCAGCACATGTGTCTCCTCGGACAATTCATTTCCGAGTGTTAGACAAGAGCTCACTCTTGGACCCTGAAAGGGGTCCCCCTTCCTGCAACAGTTGAGGGAAGACAGCAGAAGAAAGGGCACCTTCTCAGCCACTCTTTATAGTAGAGGAAACCTCCTTCCCCAGGAGGCCCCAGCAGAAGTCCCAACATGTTGTTATTGGCCAAGTCTGGCTCCAGCGCCCAGAACTCCTCAGGCAGCATGGGAAGGTGGGGTGTGCCATTCTCTGCCACTGGCGCAAAGTGGGCTGTGCACGTGGAGAGCAAGGCGGGGAGGGGTGGCCCTCAGTCACATCCCACACACCAGCAATCCTGCAGGGTTCATTTCTGTGTCTCCCCATTGGGATTCACAATGGAATTCTCACAACAATGGGGAGAATCCTTTTAAAGGAAGAGGGGTGCCGAGGAGTCAGCATCCTCCATCCCAGCTAGACTCTGTGGGTCTCAGGAACAAACCACTGAGTGTCTGGTCCACGGTCCACTGAGCTGGAGAAGGCTGCTGATCCTATGGGAGGAAGAAAGGGGGCCCCCAGGTGCTTCCCTGGGATCGTGAGTGAATCAGGGGCTTAATCAGCCACGAAGCAACATTCTCAAGTGGCAGTGCTGAGCCATTAGGCGCAACTAATAGCTGCCTGTTTCTGAAAGATGCTAGGAACCAGACAGTGAGGAGTTCTTTGCATGCACTCCTGCTAATCCTGATTGTGCACACGTTACCCCGACGCCTGACTTGCCAAAAAGGACTAAAGGTTTCCTGTCACCTGTTGACCACCAGCTCCTTCTCTGTTCTCTCTAGCCGCCACCCCCAGTTTCTCCGTGGGACTGAATTTGTACAGGTGCCTGATTTCTCAGGAGGGAGTTGCTCTTATTTTAGGCTCTCCCTGGTCTAGGAGCTCAGCCTGGAGCTGCACAGGTATCCTTGCTGGTGTTTTGTTTTGTTTTTCACTATTGTTGGTGTTTTCTGTGAGCGTTCAGGTGGTCTTTAGCAGCCGGCCCAGTGCCCGTGGAGTACGGGGCCCCTTATGTGAGGAAGGGGGGGGTGCTAGAACTGCAGTCACTCTGTGGGGTGCTGTTGAGAATCCCCAGAGACCAACCTGGCCAACTCTTGTCCCCTTTCTCTGGCATGTGGTCTTGTCTGTTGGTCACCTTTGCTGCCCTCTGGGCACTCTGACCACCGCCCTGACCCTTCCCTCCCTGAGCACGGACACAGGCCCCTCCCTTGTGTCCCCAAAGCACAACTAATACCATGCTGGGGCAGCTTACAAGACTCCTCTGAGGCTTGGGCATGGCCTGGGAGATGACACACAGAGGAGGGGAGGGCCACGCTGATTCTCAGGCACATGCGCAGAATATCTAAGGAAGAACCTTGTTGGGTGCCGTGTGGACTAACGGGGGATGAGGCTGAAAGCGAGAGTTGCTTTTTGGTGTAAACTTTCTGAATTTTGCACTTAAAATTTTTAACCATGCGTATTATTCCTTTTTCCAGCTCACTCAATCAGTTAAACAACCAATAAACAAACAGGCACTACTGTGTCCAGAAGCCCTTCCCAGGGGTCTTCTTCTACGTCAGCCTGCGACCCTGAGATCCCCTGCTGAGTCTCCAGGGCCCCAACACAATGTCAGGAAGAAAAGCCACAGCAACCCTGTCCTGACCTCCTGCCCTGGCTCCTCTCATACATGTCCTTGGTGTCCCCTAAGATGTTCTTGACCCCTGGGCAGATGGCCTCTTACACGACTATGCAGTATACCTCTCGTTGGTTCATCTCTTCTTTCCTAGGAGAAGATTTAGGCTTTATGGCAAAACTAAAAGTTCCACTGAAAAGTCTGCCTCTGTTTGGAGAGGCCCAGTGGCCAAAAGACAACTGAGAAAGTGCTGGCAGCCCCAAGACTGCAGTTTTTTACATTTCACATGGGGTCCTGGAGCTGAGGGACCCGGGAGGTCTCAGAGTGCAGCCAGCCCACTGTACTGATGAAGACATTGTGAGTCACAGGGAAGATAGGGCTGAAACTTGAATTCCACTCCGCCCCGCCCCCGCCGCCCCCCCCCCCCACCGGAAAACCCTGGTGGCCCTGTCATGGGCTGGGCTCTGGGCCCTGACATCCCGTGCGCTCTGGTTCCACCTCCAGGCTCCCCCGGGGGCCGCGTAACTGAGCCTGGAGTGGGCTCCAGGGCGGAGTATTTCTGGAGTGGGTGGGAAGGGATGAGAGATCCAAGTCTGACCTGGGCAGAGGTTTGACAACTGGAAGGTACTGCATGTAGCCCTGCAGACCTTCCCCACAGGGAAGCTGCGGCGGCGTTTTCGGTGGGTGCCAGCTCTGAGGGGGCAGAAGCAGGAGCTCTTTGAGGTGGGAGCCGGCCGGCCCTACAGGCTCGTCCACAGCAGCTCTCAGACGGAGGCTGCACGTCTGCAAGAAACCAGGTTCAGCCAGGGAGTGTGGAAGGCACCCCAGCGGTGCTTGCTGAGGCTGAAACAGCGCACAGTCAGGCGTGGGTCCAGGTGACACTGAGAGTCAAGAGTGCTAAGCACCGGGACTGCATCCTGCCATGTCCTCCATCTGCTTCCTTTTCGGCCTTTCCATGTTTCTTCAGGGCAGTGCTTCTTAATTATGGGTGATGTCAGAATCACTAGCGGGGTTATTTTCCCCAAAATTGACCTGCCAAAGCCCACTTCAGGGATTCTGATGTTGGAGTCTGAGGTGACAATTTTGAAATTCCCCCTGGGTAATTCAGGTGAATGAGCCCATGGTCCTCAAACTCTGCCTCTTTCACACAAGGCGGGGCGGGGGGTAGAGGAAGGGGGCAGGGTTGAGTGGGCAGAGCACCGGCTCAGGGCTCAGGATGCGAATCTCCGCCTTCGTCCCCTTATCTCTGCCCGGAGTGCCAGCTGCTCTCAAGGTCCTACCTGAGCCTGTGCAGTTCACCTGGAACACACTCTGCTCATTTCCGTGTTCACCCCTTTGCTGCCAACATTCTTGCAGCTGCAAAGTCTGATGCTCTTCCTCCTTAGGAAACCTCCCTGCTAACTTCCCTCCAACCCCCTGACTTCCTACTACATTCACAAACTACACCCCTGGGGGGATATTCGCTACGCCCACTTCACAGTTTAAAGTCAGGGGGCTCTTGCCTCTTACTAGGTCCTGTTTCCATTTCCTAGAACATCTAGCTAAGGGCTATACTTATTGAGCGAATGAAATAAGAAGAAATGAGTGTCCATGGGAATGAAATGTAGGTAGAAAGAGCAAATGAATCAAGAATGAATAAGTGATTGCAGACTCTCCCCAACCTCTGCTGAAAATAGACCAAACCTGGTCACTCTCTCATATTCTTTCCCAAATCTCTTCCCTCTTCGTAAGGTGGTTGAGGTTGGGGGTGACAATTTTTTTAAAAAATTTATTTTATTTTTGAAGTATAGTTGATTTACAATGTTGTGTTAGTTTCTGTCATACAGCAGAGTACAGCAGATTCAGTTATATATATATATATATATATATATACTTTTCATGTTCTTTTCTATTATGTTATTACAAGATATTGAATATATTTCCCTCTACTATACAGTAGGTCTATTTTATATATGGTCTATTTTATATATGGTCTATTTTATATATGGTAGTGTGCATCTGTTAGTCCCAAACTCCTAATTTGTCCCTTCCCCCACCTTTCCCTTCTGGTAACTATGAATTTGTTTTCTATGTCTGTGAGTCTCTTTCTGTTTTGTTAATAAGTTCATTTGTATCATTTTTTAGATTCCACATATAAGTGATATCATATGATATTTGTCTTTCTCTGTCTGACTTACTTCACTTATTATGATAATCTCTAGGTCCATCCATGTTGCTGCAAATGACATTATTTCATTCTTTTTTACGACTGAGAAATATTCCATTATATATATATATATATTCCATTTTATATATATATATATATATATATATATATATATCACATCTTCTTTATCCATTCATCTGTCGATGGACATTTAGGTTGCTTCCACATCTTGGCTGTTGTAAATAGTGCTGCAATGAACCTTGGGATGCTTTTTGAATTAGAGTTTTTTCTAGATATATGCCTAGGAGTGGGATTGCTGGATCATATGGTAGCTCTATTTTTAGTATTTTAAGGAACCTCCATACTGTTTTCCATAGTGGTGGCTCCAATTTACATTCCCACCAACAGTGTAGGAGGGTTTCCTTTTCTTCACACCCATTTCACCATTTGTTATTAGTAGACTTTTTAATGATTATTTTGACTGGTGTGAAGTGGTACCTCACTGTAGTTTTAATTTGAATTTCTCTGACAATTAGCAATGTTGAGCATCTCTTCACGTACATATCGGCCATCTGTATGTCTTGGAGAAATGTCTATTTAGGTGTTCTGCCCATTTTTTTTTTAATTGTGTTGTTTGTTTTTCCTTATTGAGTTGTATGAGCTATTTGTATATTTTGGAAATTAATCCCTTGTCTGTTGCGTCATTTGCAAATATTTTCTCCCAGTACGTAAGTCGTCTTTCTGTTTTGTTTATGGTTTCTTTTTTTTTTTTTTTTTTTTTTTGCGGCACGCGGGCCTCTCACTGCTGTGGCCTCTCCCGTTGTGGAGCACAGGCTCCGGACGCGCAGGCTCAGCAGCCATGGCTCACGGGCCCAGCCGCTCGGCGTCATGTGGGATCTTCCCGGACCGGGGCACGAACCCGCGTCCCCTGCATCGGCAGGCGGGCTCTCAACCACTGCGCCACCAGGGAAGCCCTATGGTTTCTTTTGTTGTGCAAACTTATAAGGGTGATTAGGTCCCATTTGCTTATTTTCATTTTTATTTCTGTCGCCTTGGGAGACTGACCTAAGAAAACATTGCTACGATTTATGTCAGAGAATGTTTTACCTATGTTCTCTTCTAGGAGCTTTATAGTGTCATGTCTTATATTCAAGTTTTTAAGCCATTTGAGTTTATTGTTGGGTATGGTGTGAGGGTGTGTTCTAACTTTATTGATTTACATGTAACTGTCCAACTTTCCCAACACCACTTGCCAAAAAGACTGTCTTTTCTCCATTGCATATTCTGGTGTTCTTTGTCAAAGATTAATTGACCGTAGGTGTGGGGGCTGGCTTAATTTGATTTGATTTGATCTGTTTAGTACGTACTGACTGAATCTAACCAGCTCAGATAGGCCCCTTGAAGCCCCCCATTTGATCATGTGTGCCCCCTTCTGTTGCTCAGCAGTTGGCCTCGTTATATATCTGGGCATTGTCTGCTCTTAGGTCATTTGGGGTGACATTCTCAGGCCTGAGACTCCACCAGCAGATTACCAACCTCTTCTGCTTGCTTATTCCGGCTGGCTGTTACCAGTGCTGCCTGAGCTATTTATACTTTGTTGGTCAGCTGCCTTGGAACAATGCACAGTGAGCAGTTTTATCCTTTGGCTGACTTCTCTATACTCTGTGTGATGGAAGGAAGCTTGAGAGGAGGTGGGGTGGATGGAGCCCCCGAGTTGGCACCCAGATCTGTAATGCTGCAGGTTGTCCAGCACCTCACTATCTGGAAAATCGTAGGTTTTTCACACTTCAATGCTGTGTATTCCTTGACCAATACATCCTGAGTCTTTTCAAGTGTACTAAAGGATTGAAGTGGTCACCAAAGACCTTAGAATTGGGGATACTACTGGGTTATCTCAACGGGGTAGTGACAGGTAGAAACCTGTGGGAGATAACCAGGTGGCTCTTCCAGCTCAAAGACCTGAGGTTAGGTGCAAGAGTCTAAATGTGATGCCATCACCTTTATCCTTCCATCCCCATCCCTACTGCCTTTCTGCTGCCATCAGACACCACGATCACCACTATCAGAACCCATCCTAACCCCAAGGCTCTCACCATCACCAGTGCCACCACCACCATCAACATCCCTTCCCAATCCCAAGACTTCCTCCAACACCACTGCCACCACCACCAACACTCCATCACAATCCCAAGGCTCCCACCGTCACCAGTGCCACCACCATCATGAATACCCCCTCCCACCCCCAAGACTTCCACCATCGCCACTGTCACCACCACCATCAGCATCCCATGCCAACCGCAAGACTCCCATCATCACCACTGCCACCACCAACACTCCAACTCAACCCCAATACTCCCACTATCACTATTGCTTCCACCAACATCAATACCCCATCCCAACCCCAAGACTCCCACCATCACCACTGCCACCACCATCATCAATACCCCCTCCCAACCCCAAGCTGGGCAAGTCACCACCCTGCCATCATCGGCAGCAGCAGCACCCACCCCAATACCAAGGCTATTGCCACTACCATAACCATCAGCAGCCCTGCCCTCACCTCAGCCCCAAGACTACATCATCACCACCACTCCCATTTCCATGGTCACCTCAGCTGTCTTTATCATAATGCCTGTGGCCGAAGAGCTGGAGGGCCTTTCTCATACCACATACCTTCCTAGGCTTCACTTCTCTTTCTGCATTTCCCTGGAGGTGTTTGTAAAGCCAACTGCATTTGTACAGTGGGAGTGTGTGGGCTCATGATGTAGATGGGGCTGGATGATAACACTGGTAATTCCTACTGGCCCTAGACAGCACAGTACCTTGAATTTTGTACTCGTCAGTGTGAACTTGATTTCCAGGTTAGTTTTTTGAGTTCAGAGAGCTTCCTGAGCAGAAAGTTACATTAAGATCCCAAGAACCACAGGAGATTGAAAGTCAAGGGTTATTCAACCAATGGACACTCACTGGACACCTGTAAAGGAGTGATCTGAGGGAGGTGGGCAGGGGGAGGCAGGAACAATGAGCAGGGCAGACTGCGAGGAGGTGACCTTTCAGTGGGAAGGAACCAGTCATTTGTAGATTGTGGGAAGAGTGTTCCCAAAAGAAGTGTTAACAGGTGCAAAGGCCCTGAAGTGGCTCAGAGCTTAGCTTTCTTGAGGAATAGAGAGGCACTGATGGCCACCGTGGGCTTGTGCCTTCTCATTTACTAAAGAGTGACATAAGACGTTGCAAGGGTTAAATAAGTAATATGTCCTCAGCACATGCTATCTTACTGAGCACACACTATGTACATGGAAACACCGAGACCCGCTGTTATTACACTTCTTTGCCTTTTAGAAACCTTTACCTCTCTTCCTCCTCTGCCTTCTTCTGGCAGTTCATGATGGTTTGGGGGGTGGTAGTGACTTTTATGAAGTAGTTGAGTGGGACTGGGAAGGCACAGGATAGTAGGTGAAAAGCAAATTAGTACATTCCATTCGTTTAGAAATGGTGAGAAGTCATATTGAGGTGGGCAGGCCAACACTGCTCGATAAATAAGACGTACGAATCTGTATTCATGTTCTACCAGATCCTACTAGTGAAAACATACCTCTGGGATATTTACTGTTTCCTGAGATATTATGGTTCTACCTCTTAGAGACTTTTTTCCTGTGTTCTCAGAACAGGGAATTAGACATTCCTGGCCACACACCTCCAAGGCACACAAAGCAGGATACTTACCTTAAAAAAATCCTTGTGTTTTAATTCTCTGTATGTAAAATATAGATCCCAGAGTCCACCTTCTGTAAAAAATACAGAATTCCCTGCTTTGGGTACTAACTGCTGACCTTGAGTTTGAATTATTGGTGGCCAGGATAATGGGCATCCTAGAACAGCTCTTGCAGGACCAAACACTCAGCAAGGCCAAGCCAGCATCACATTTAGTGACCTGGGTAGAATATAAGAGCTGACAACTATTCACTTCACAATGACATCTTCACCTATATTCTTTTGGCACAGATTTTTTTGCTTGTTAATCATGTAGGATCAATCTTTCCTTCCACAAAGTGGCATGTTCTCTCCCAAACTTCTTGAAATGCACGGACCTCCTGGTCTAGCTCTTTATCTTCCACAAGAAGCAGTGGAGAGGCAGTGATAAATGGCAGGTGACAAGGGTGTCAGGGAGGGAAGTGATGGGGAGAGGGAAAGCTGGGGTCAGACAGGAGAATGAACCACCTAACGCGGGCAGCCGTTGCTTGCTTCTGGCAAGTCAGGAGAGACAAACGGCCAGAGTTTCTGGCTGTTCTAATTTTCCAAGGGAATCCAAAAATCCAGATATTTTCTGGTATGTCTCCTGAGTTTTAAATATGGGCAAGTAATTCGAAGTTTTAAGAAACCCTGTGCAGGGCTGAATCGAGAGGTCCACAGTTGAATGTGGAACTCTTTTCTGGAGGGTGAGAGAGGAAGGATCGCCAAGTGCCTCTCATCACTTTTCCATGTGCTATCCACAAGGACAGAGCCTGTGCCACCTATATTTGTGGGTCAGCTTGCCCCGGTCCTCCACAGAATTTCACTTATAAAACAGATTCCATGAACTTGGTGGAGGGTCCCATGTGAATCGTAGAGGAGGTGGGTGGGGCTTATCCTTGAAGAAGGGGTTGGGTGCTGGGCTGGGAGGGCCTGGAAAATCCTTGATGGCAAGAAACAGAGGGACTCTGCCTGTCATGATCTGAGTGCTGCGTCCTTCCAAAATTCATATGTTGAAGCCATAACACCCTGTGTGGTGGTATTTGGACAGGGGGCTATTGGGAGGTAATTAGGGTTAGATGAAGCTATAGGGGAAGAAGGATTTTGCCTCTCTTCTCCTGGGTTTGATAGCTGGGTCTACAAAATAAACTTACAACAGTCAGAAAAGGTATGCACATTTATTAATTTTTAATGTCATGTGCCTAGAACATCACATGAAAAAAAGTGAATACTCAAAAGAATGGTGAGATTTGAGAGCTTATATAGTATTTTAATAGGGGAAGGGGAGGAGGGGTGGAAGCCACTTGGAGGAGAGTAAGTGATTATCAGGAAAGAAGAATGGGGCCCTAGAAGCATTGATGGGAGGTGTGATGGTTTGTGACCGTCTGTCTCGATGTGGTGTAACTTCCAGTCAATTCCCCTATGAGGAGTCAATTCTCCCTGGTTGATAAACACCCAAGGAGGAGATCTGTGATGATTGCATTCCTTTTGGAGGAGGCTTGGTCTTTAGACAGATTAAGGGAATTCAGAGAAAGCCTCTCTCTGCATTTGCTATTTTTCAAATGTCTTCAGCTCAAAATATTCAATATGCCAAAGGGGCATCTTTTGGGGTGGCACGTTCTGAACACTCCTTCAAGGACATAAGAGTGAGGCCCTCATAATAGGATGAGCACCCTTATAGGACACCCTCACCCTCTCTAGCTCTCTTGCTCTCCCCCCACTGGGGGATTAATGCCAGAGACCTAGGGTTTGGGTTCTATAACTGGCAGCCCTGACCATCGAAACTGACATCTTTTGCTTGCTTTGCTAACTCAGTGCTGCTTTGGAGCAAACGTAGTATTATTGACTGTTGTGCTAATGATCCCTTTGTGGAGATGACATCAGCAGCTTCCAAGAATACAGGACTTGGAGGAACCGTATCTGACAGTGATGAGTGCTTTGATTGACCAGTCTCTGGTGAGGTCTTTACATTTGCTGGAGCAAAGCCCAGGCTTTCATTCAATCCCAGTTTCCTGGGGTCAGTCTCAACATTGAATGGGAAGAGACGCTGTTTCTTGGTCATACATCAAGACTGCAGCTCCTCACCCAGACCTCTGGGTCCTGGTAATGTGCCCCCAGCAGGTTGGTGTCCCAAGGCCTTTCACGTGCCTGGAAAAGGCAAAGGCTGAGGGAGGTGGTGAGTGCTGGGAGCCGAGCTCCCCAGTTTTTGGGGGAAGAATTCCATGCAGGTTCAGGTCACCCTGGGGAGGGGTAACCTTGTGAGGCTGAGGTTGGGACTCTGCAAACCGCATTTCTGCTTAGCCAGCTACTCCTGTTTAGGATCTGTCCATCTTGGTCACTGCAGTGCAACTGCGTGGCTGGAGGGGGAGAAGGGGCTGCCTCCTTATCTCCTGTGGTCTCCCGGTTCCTGGGAGCATCACTTGGCAATGCTTCTTTGCCAGAGTGGCGACAGTTCCCTCCTGTGACAGCAGCCGCAGCCAGTTTGCAGTTTCCACCCTCTTCAGAACCACCCTAGTCTTGCCTTCAGATTCTACAGCACCATGGAGAGCGGCACCTCCTTAGGTCCCAGATAGCAGGAGCCCTCCGGTGGGCTCAGAGACCCCAGCACCAATGGCCAAGATTAGGAAGTCCCGATAAAGATCAAGATGTATGGAAAATGCATTTTTTATTTCCTCAAAAGTCCAGCTTTTCTCAAACAAGCACAATGTTAGTTCTGTCATAAATTAGGTTCCTTGTATGTGTGGGTCTGTTACTTGGTTCCCTCTCCTTTCCATTTGTCTTTTCCCCTCCCCCTGTACCAATACCTCATGGCCTAATTACTGGGGATAAAGAATAATTCTTAATATCCTATGATCAGTTAAGTCTTCTCGCCTAATTTTGCTTCTTCAGGACTATCTTGGTTATTCTTCCTCTTTCCACTTCTATGCAAATATTATTAATAGAAACATATATTAGAAACAGATCAAGTTACACAACCACAAATCCAACAGAACACAACAACAACAACAACAAAACACACATCTCAACCACTTCTGTGTTTTGATTGGAGTGCGTCAAAGACATACATCACTGAGGTTTTTTAATGTCTTTTAATTAAGTTTCTAATTTTGTCCATAGAGGTCATCTACTTCCTCTCTTAGATTTATTCCTATGGACTTCACATTCTCAGGACAATTTTCAATGATACTTGTAAAAGTAAACTTTTTAAACATTTGTTGTTAGTATAAAGAAATGCAATTTTAGAAACTGACCTTTAATTCAGTAATCTTGCTAAACTCTCTTATTAATGCAATGATTCATCTGTAAATTCTTTGGGTTTTCTGTATTATCAGTCATGTTGTCTGCAAGTAATGACTGTTTTGGTTCTTCTTGTCCAATGCTGACATTTCCCCCCTTGCCTTTCTCTGCCCTCTGGTACCTCCAGTACGATGTTCAGTGTAGGTGATGATAGTGAGTCTTTCTCTATTCCTAATCTTAAGGAAACACTGTTATAAGTTCACATGATCAGGTTGAGTAAATTTCTTTCTATTTCTACCTTGCTAAGAGTTTTTATAATGAATACATGCTAAATTTTATGAAATGCTTTTTCTGCACCTTATAGATAAGCCTATGACTTTTTTCCTTTGATCTGTTAATGGATGGCTTTCATCTGTTGATTTTTTAAAGTGTTAAATGAACCTCACACTCCTAGAATAAACTCAATGTGGTCAAGATAGATAAGCTTTCATATGTTTTGCTGAATTTAGTTTGCTAATATGTTTTTAGGAATTTCTTTTTTTTTCTTTAATAGTGATCTTGGGGTCTTCTTATTTATTTATTTTTATTTTATTTTTATTTTTGGCTGTATTGGGTCTTCGTTTCTGTGTGAGGGCTTTCTCTAGTTGTGGTAAGCGGGGGCCACTCTTCATCACGGTGCACGGGCCTCTCACTTTCGTGGCCTCTCTTGTTGTGGAGCACAGGCTCCAGACGCGCAGGCTCAGTAGTCGTGGCTCATGGGCCTAGCTGCTCCATGGCATGTGGGATCCTCCCAGACCAGGGCTCAAACCCGTGTCCCCTGCATTAGCAGGCAGATTCTCAACCACTGCGCCATGAGGGAAGCCCTTTAAGAATTTCTTACATCTACATTCACGAAAAAAAGATTGTCTGTAATTTAATTTTCATATACTTCTGTGGTTGGATTCTGGTATCCGGTTTACACCAGCCTCATAAAATGAGTCTACTGCCTTTTCTCTGGAAGAGTCAATAAATTTAGGATTGTGTATCTCTTGTATACTTGGTATAGCTCTGGTGATCTCTCTGTGGAAAGGTTTTAACTGTTGGTTCAGTTTCTATAATGGTTATAAGACCACTCAGATTTTCTGTTTTCCCTTTTTCCTTGGTATTGGTAAGTTACATTTTTAAGATTTTGCACATTTCATATAAATTTTTAACTTTATTGGTATAATGTTGCTCATAATGTCCTTGTATTGCCTTTTTAATATCTGCAGCATTTAAAGTTATGTTTTCTATTTTACTCCTAAATTACTTATTCATGCCTTTTCTCATGTGTTTCTTGATTACTTTTGCCTGAAGTTTTAAAATTGACCTTTTCAAAAGAACCAGTTTTTGACATTATTTTTCTCTCTATTGTATGTGCTTATTTTTCATTAATTTTTGCTTTTGCCTTTGTATACTCTTCTTTCCACCCTCTTTGGGTATATTTTATTGTTCTTTCAAGTCTGGTGCTCAGTTCATTAAATTATACTTTCTTGTTCCTAATATTAATATTTACTATTTTGTCTCTATGTCAAATTAACATTTCATTACATTTTGATATATAGCCTTTTATTATCTTTCAGTTTTAAATGTTTTCTAATATTCATATGATTTCTTATTTGACAGGTGTTATTCAAAAGTATGCTGTTGAATTTACATGTTTGTTATTGATTTCTAACTTAATTACATTGTGGCCAGAGAATGTAGTTTGTAAGATACCAGGATACCAATCATTTAAAAGCAGTTGAGACTTTTCTCTCTTTTTTTTGTGTCTTAATATGTGGACAATTTTTGTAAATATACCATGTGCACTTGAAGAAAATGTGCATTTCTCAACTGTTGAATGCTATGAATATTAATTGATTATCTACCTGTCAACTATCTATCATCTCCCTCCACCTACCTACCTAGTTACCTATAACTATCCATCTATCTGTCTATCTATCTCTTATCTATCTGTCTATCTATCTATCATCTATATTTATCATCTTCTATCTAATCTCTGTTATGTCAAGATTGGTGTGTTTTTCTAACCTTTTATGTCTCTGTTTTATTAAAAATTTTGTTGCTTATTTAATCTTGCTATTCCCAAAACAGTGTGTCAATATCTCCTAAAATACTGGGTTAGCCAAAAAGTTCGTTTGGGTTTTTCTGTAAGAATGAACATTTTGGCCAACCCAATAATTCTGGATTTGTCTATTTCTCCTTGCAATTCTATTATTGCTTTATATATTTTAAAACTGTATTTTCATATGCATTCAAGTTTATAAGTGCTGTAGTGGTTTTGGGGGAAATCAATATTTGCATGATTTATTTTTTACTGTTTTATCCTCTCTGTGTCAATATGTTTTAGACTTATTTCTTGTAAACAACATCTGTTTACTTTTCTATTTTGACAATATGTTCTTTTAAATGGAGAATGTAATAAATTACATTTATTGTAGTTCTGATATAGGGTTGTGTTTTTTTTTAAATTTTTGACCATGTGGCTTGTGGGATCTTACTACCCTGACCAAGGATTGAACCTGTGCCCCTCAGCAGTCCTAACCACTGGACCACCAGGGAAGTCCCTATATTTCTGATACAATTGAATTGGTTTCCAATAACTTACTTTGTACTTTCTGTCTGATCTTCTTTATGTTTATTTTTCTTGCTTTCTTTTGAATTGATTGAATATTTTTCTCACTTCATTTTTGCATCTAATGTAGAATTTATACATTTTTTTCTGTTATTTCACTACTATTTGTGTTTAACTTACCAAAATCAAAATTTAATTAATATTATTGTCATTTTCCTAAACAATACAAAACCCAAGTATATTTTAATTTTAACTCTCCTTTCTAAATATGGTGTTGATGTCCATTATTTCAGTTTTACTCTACTTCTAAGCACATAAGAGATTATTATTATTGTTTTGTAAATTTAGCTTTTGTTTAGATTTACTTATATTTACCACATTTTTTGCTTATCATTTCATCTTGCATCTTACACTTCCCATTTGGATTCTTTCCTCTGCCTGACGTATTTTAAATTTTCCTTTAGTGAGAGTTTCCTGTTTGTCTGAAAATGTCTTTCTTTCTTTATATTCTTGAAAGATAGTTTTGATAAGTATGTAACTCCAGGTTGACAGTTTTCTCTTTCTCATTTAAAATATTATTTCTTTTTTCAAATGGTTTCCTTCTTTTTTCTGTTGAGGAGGGTTTTTTTACGGTCAAAATAATTCTTCATACTTTTAAATTTAATCTATGTTTTCTCTCTCATTGCTTCTGATTGTCTTCGCTGTTAGCAATTTGACTACAATGTGCCTAGGTGTGGGTTCTTTGTATTTATCCTCCTTGGGAATCTTTGGTATTCCTGTACTCTGAAGATCAGTGTCTTTTACTGATTCTGGAAAATTCCCACCTACCTATTGCCTCTTTCCATTTCTCTTCTCCCCTTTTAGAAATCTGATGAAATGTACATTAGCTCTCCTTACTCAATCCTCCATTTATCTTTTGTCTCTTGACTTCTCTTTCTATCTTTTTGTTTCTATTTGTCACTTTCTGGATAATTTTTGCTCAGCACATTGTAGATAATTCATTGCCTTCTGACTTCCTTTGCTGCTGTTAAGAAGTCAACCACTAGCCCAGTTGTTATCCCTTTGGAGGCAATCTCTCTTTTCTCTGATTTTCTGTGGCTTTGCTAGGATATGTCAAAATGTGAACTTAATTTTGCTCGTGCTTCATGGTGCTCAGAGGGCTGGTGTTCTCCAAAGGTCTTGCTTTCTGAACTATGGGTCTCCCTTCCCAGGTGAATACCTTTATTTTCTCTTACCCAGCCAGAGCTATTTCCTAGCAAACAAGCCAGTCCCTCTCTGAATCTCTGATTTTTTTCTGACGCCACAGAAATGTTTTCCTTGCTTTCTCCCTTCTGTGCTTTATCTCTTATTACCATATATTTAGAATAGTTTATGCATCTAAAGAGGGAAATTGTACCATCTCAACTGGAGCATTACTTCTAAAATTATCTATCTAAAAGCATATAAAAATGATATTAAAAATAAAATAAGAGGCTTCCCTGGTGGCACAGTGGTTGAGAATCTGCCTGCTAATGCAGGGGACACGGGTTTGAGCCCTGGTCTGGGAGGATCCCACATGCTGCAGAGCAACTAGGTCCGTGAGCCACAACCACTGAGCCTGCATGTCTGGAACCTGTGCTCGGCAACAAGAGGCCGCGATAGTGAGAGGCCCGCGCACCACGATGAAGAGTGGCCCCCACTTGCTGCAACTGGAGAAAGCCCTTGCACAGAAACGAAGACCCAACACAGCCAAAAATAAATAAATAAATTAATAAACTCTTACCCCCAACATCTAAAATAAATAAAAAATAAAAGAAAATAAAATAAATGACCTTTCCTATGCTTTGTGAGCTTGGGGCCAGGATTTTCCTTGTCACCTAATCTGAGAAAGGGATGCAGGCTCATGTGCTATAGGTGTTTTTGTGTTCATGGGAGCTAAAGTATTAGTAGGTGAGTGTTAAGGAATTACCCAGGGAGATAAGGTGATATACCCAGGGAAGGTATTTGCATGCTGTTAACTCCTTTTCCAGAGATAGTGTATTCTTCTCAGTTAGAGACTTTATAAAGTGGTGGGGATTTCCATCACTTTGGCCTGAGGAGGGGGATGATTCTATCTAGTCCATCTCCCCAAATCAGATTAGGCCCGTCCCTGCTCAGAATTCTCAAGCAAGTCCCATTGGTGGCAGAGTGAAAAGCACCCTTCATAGCTTGATATTCAAGGCTATTAGTGAGGTTTCTCCTTGCATTCTCCAGGACCCTGGGCATGCCAGACCCATTTATGTCTACTCACCCATCTCTATCTGAAATTTCTTTTTCTTAATTCAATTAACCAATAACTCTGTAATTCCTACTTACCTTTTCAGACTGACAAGCAGAATTCTTCCTCCAAGAAGCTTTACTTGACCAACCCCTCTCTTCCTTTCTGCCCACACCACGCTTTCTTTCCCTTTCCTTCTATTTTCTCCTCCCCATCCTGCTGGACATGTAAGGAAACATCCTGTGGTTCCCTCTCTCTATTTAGCAATATGTGTTGCTTTGGGGTTCCTTTCTATCAATGTCTCTGTCTGTGTGATCTGCTTGAGAGCAGACCTTCGTCTCTGTAGACCCAGTGCACACACAGGGCCAGGCACATAGGAGGTTCTCTGCACATGCTCTGTTACTCCTACCATGGTGGCAGGTGGCACTCTGCCCTCTCAGAGCCCCACAGGTCCTGCTTTGCCAAGGCCAATGAACAAAGATCTCTGACTTGCCTCCTGGGCAACACCATCCCTCAGGGTTTCCCACTACCCTGAGAACTGAGTGTCTGCATCTAGGTAGGATGTTTCTGGAAGGCAGTGCCTTCCCCTCCTCCTTTGCCTCCTCCCATACAAAAACCCCTGGGAAAGCAGGGAAACTGTAAAGGAAAAGATGTCTTATGGTATCTGAGAATGTAGTTGCCTGGCCTCTGAGAGTTTACTTGGGAAGGCACTTACATCAGTCAGAATAAATATCAGCTCAGCAGATAGGAAGCCAGCTCAGCAGATAGGAAGGCTGACGTGGCTGCCTTGGGGTGCAGATGAGCTCACTCACCTCATGTGAGACAGGGAAGGTCTCTGGGTACTGTTAGAGCAATTCTCCTGCAAGCCCACAAACCCCAGCTTCCCAGAAACTCACTGGAGCTCTTCCATATCAGATCATCAGTTTCTAAAAAACCATGCAGTGCATGGGCTGAAGCCTGGGTTCCAATCCTGGCTCTGCCACATTATGCTATGCAATCTGGATGAGGTTCTTCATGTGTCTCTGTCTCAGTTTCCTCATCTATAAAGTGGAGAGAAAATAATAACGCTTACCTCAAAGGATCGTTGTGAGCATTCAGTGAGTGAATAGGTAATACCTAGTATGTAGGTATGTCGTCACTCACCTTCAGTGCATTGTGTTGTATCAGACAAGCCTTTATCCCATCTCTCTCGGTCTCCCCACCGAGGACTAGATCACTTTCACCTGGTCTTGATTATAGTTTGGGTGATACTCATGTACCGTTTCTCTGCTTGGTTCTAAAGACCCCTCCTGGGTAGACAATCTTCACTGGGGGGATTCACACAGGGACTCACAGGGAGGACTCAGCGGGAGGGGTGGGCTGTAAAATACTCTGCATCTATGAAAATGCCGCTTCTTGGATGACGTTCATTTAGCTTATGCTGCTTTTTTTTCTGATTATATATTTTTGGTAGAAGACTTAGAAAGTTTATGTGATAGGAGGGAAATATCCAAAAACAGTGATTCCTACTTATTACTGTTTGTGAAGAAGCTCTGCTTCAGAAGCCGAGGTCCTTGCAGAGCTCCGGGATGGAGGGAGATGCCTGGTGTGCAGACTCCCAGGGACCGTATGGGTCTTGAAGTACTGCATGTGACCCCTTTGATAGCAGGTAGACAGCAAGTGGAGGGGTCCATCCTGAGGGCAAAGAGACAAGAGGTCACAGGGAAGATTCACATTCCAAAGGGAGAGGTGTCTCAGAAGAGCTTCCTTGAGTCCTTTGGAAACTTCTCTCATTGGTCTTAACCCCGAGCAGTTACTGTTAATGTGCAGGTGAGTTTTCCCATCTTTTCTGTGCCTTTTTAGTGTGCTTGTGTTTGCACTGGGTATGTTGTGTATTTTAATGTTTTTCACGTAATGTTACATCACGAACATTTCCCCAACTTATTAAACATTCTCTGCAACACCATATCATCACTGCAGAATATTTAATTGCAAGTCTGCCTCATAATTATCTTAACATTCCCCTAATGATAAACACTTAAACTGTTCTATTTTTTTCCTTACTGTAAATAGAGCTATTATGGGCTTTTTTAAACTGAAATCTTGGCCTGTATTTCAGGGTATTTTCTCAGAACAGACTTTTAGAGGTAGAGTTTCTGGGACAAAGAATGTGAACGTTTACAAGATTCTTGGTGCACTGCCAAAGGCATTGCCAGAGAAGTGATGGGCAGGTCTGCACTCACCAGCGTGTGCCCATTGGATGCTTAGTGGCTTTGGGTAAGCTTCTTTTAGGTAATCTCTGTCTTAGTTAATACGATAAAATGTGATATATATGCGTATATATGTAAACGTGTGTGTATATTTTATATATATATATATATATATCTTTGATTAGTAATGCAGCTGCACATTTTTTTTCCCTCTTACAATCATTTTTTAATGGCAGGTGATTAGTAGTGGGTAGAATAAACAAGTTAGAGAGCTTACTTCTCCTTCCCTGAGGGGTAGCTGCTGTTAGCTGTCAAGAATTCCCACTCAGCTTGGCTGTTTAAACTCTCCAGCTTGTGTTTTTTTTTTTTTTTTAATCAAACTTGTCTGTAGGGGGAAAATCCCTCTGTATAAGCAACCCAAAATAACTTTGTGATGGCACATTTCAACAGGCTGTTGACAGGGGTGAAAAGACCTTCTCTTCATCCTGAGCATCTCCATGTCCCAGGGCACTGGCTCCTTCTAACAGTTTCATGAAGAAGGGATGGTAGGACTCTTCATCCCCTTTTAAGTAATGAGGAAATCAAGGCTCCAAAAGGGGAGCCTCCTGAATCTGCCCCATGTCGTCTCCCAGGAACCAGCTCCTCTCCTTCAGTTAGTAACAATCAACTGAAAGACCCAACGGGTCCCTTCCATTGTCAGACCATGGCTGGATGTAGGGAGCGGGGCAGGGTGGGGTAGCCCAGTCTGGCTTCAGTGGGAGAGTGTCATCCTCAACTGGCAATGCCTGCCAGGGACACAGGTGTGGGAGGACTTTCACAAGTACCCAGTGCCGCCTAGATGCCCAGTACCACCCAGTTGCCCAGGGCCGCCCAGGTGCTGGTATTTACAACATAGGTGGAGCCTGCCCCTCTTGTATCTCTAGGATCCCATTTTTTCTTCTAGCAGAGAAATTAGAAGGTTGGACATAAGTACCCCTATTGGTTTCTGTGACCTTATCTGGACCATGTCCGGTCATTTTGCCTGACTTCAAGCATAGCCTCTTTTCTGTATCCTAGTCCTATGTGGCCGGGATGGTGTTCTGAACTGAGAAGGGTGTAAGAGCTGAGCCTTTGCAAATTAATGAAATGAGAGACATCTCCCTTCTGTGCCCTCTTGTCTCCACCGTGCCCTCCACCACACAAATATACCTCATCACCTTGTGCTGCTCTCCTGCCTCCAGGCTCTGGTGCCCTGAGTCCCCCACACAGGGAAGAGGGGATGTGTACAGCCTCGCTTTCCCCTGTTTCCCCCATGCCAGAAAGGATACGTGTGGCAGAGAGATTTGCAATGTTTCTTCCTAAAGAATAAAACTTGAATTATGGCATTTCTGACTTCCTTGGGATCGAAAGATTGGGTAAAAGGCCTTCTGTGGGCATCTCCAATGCTGTATAGACAGGCTTTAAGAGGTAGCCCTTCTGAATCCTTTGTTTTATTTCCCCTCTGGGGTTCTAGCCAGGTATCTTTTGTCCCAACGGAATTGCAAACATGTCTTTAGGAAGCTGAAGACCTTGGTTCTTTCTGTGCAGATTTTAGTGACAAAGGTGGATGAAGAGTCTTCATCCATAAACCCAACGCATATCTTTTGAATTTTTGTTCTGGGGTCCATAGTGTTCTGTACACGTTGCAACCTACAAAGCAATGCAGAGACAGGTAGATTCATAGTTGTGTCCAAAGAGGATTTTGCTTCCATCCTGAGGGATCTGTTATAACGTGCTTCTCCTTATTCAAGCCTCGACAATTTCTAGGCCATCTTTCTCCTCACAGTACACCTCTAATTCACCTCAACATTGGCCACCAAAGTGTTCTGCAAACCAGACCATATCCACACCCTGTTCCCTCCCGTAAGTACCTCCGAGGGCTTTCCACCACCTTTGGGGCAATAACCAGACTCCATAGTACGGCAGCCAGGCCCCTCATTACCTGGTTCTTTGCAGTCTCCGGGTCCAGCCTCATCCCTGGTCACTTCCACACATGCCTCAGCCTCCAAAAATAGCAGCTTACTTGAAGTTTCTGGAACTCACCTCTATTTCTCTGTATCTTTCATCTCTGCATTTGGCTGACTCCTTCAGAAGCAGGCTCAGAAGTCCTCCTTCAAGAATCCTTCTCTCAAGGACTTCCCTGGTGGTCCAGTGGTTAGGACTCTGAGCTTCCACTGCAGGGGGCATGGGTTCGATCCCTTTCGGGGAAGTAAGATCACGCAAGCTGCGTGGTGAGCCAAAAAAAAAAAAAAAGAATCCCTCTCTGACCTCCCACAGGCCTTTTATTTTCTAATTGAAGTATAGTTGATTTACAATGTTTTGTTAGTTTCAAGTGTATAGCGAAGTGATTTAGTTATATATATATATATATATATATATATATATATGTATTCTTTTTCAGATATTTTTCCCTTATAGGTTATTACAAGATACTGAATATAGTTCCCTGTGCTATACAGTAGGTCCTTGTTGTTTATCTATTTTATATATAGTAGTGTGTATATGTTAATCCCAAACTCCTAATTTATCCCATCCCCCCTTTCCCCTTTGGTAACCATAAATTTGTTTTCTAGGTCTGTGGGTCTATTTCTTTTGGTAGCCTTCCACTGTGGGCCCTTCACAGCTTGAGCCAATTCAACACGCTTCCTGTGGTGGTGGGCGTCCTCCAGAGCCGTGGGGTCCTGATAGCCTCAAAATCTCTGGCATTGTACCTGCAGCGTAGTATAAACTCAGAGAACATCTGTGGAATGAATGAAGGGGTTTCCCTCCCTGGATGGTGGGGTCTGGGTGCTCACCATCATTTTGTCCTAACATCTCCACTTGTCACCCTTAGAAAACAGTATCTGATGAACAACGGCTGTGGACTAAACGGTCCTTCCCTAGATCACAGTGTATTTGCCTCTGAGGCAGCGAAGCGGCCCACAGGGTGCATTCTCTTGACAGGGTGAATGCAGAACTCTTCCCTAAGTCCTTTTGAGAGAAAAAGAAGAATTCCAGCTAGTTGAAAAATAAGAGTTGGCTGAAGGGTTTGGCTCGAAGTTAGAGACGGGAAGGTCTGTATATCTTAAGCATCCTTGGAGATCTAGCATGTTGGCAAGAGAGACCTCTCCATCACAGGATGACCTCAGAAATAGAAGCTGGCAAATTTCATCCAAGTTCATTGCCAGGGCTCTGGATTTATGAATTCACCCATGAACTAAGACTTCCCACCGTGTCTGCCTCTATTTGTGATAGCAAAGCAGCAAAAGCAATCACACCCTCAGCCATCTCCCTCATACGCTAACAAAGAGGGGCAGAAAAGCCTTCTACTTTAAACTCCCTCATGTGTCTCAAGAAGCAGAAGATGCTTTCTGGGAATCCCCTGGTGGTCTGGTGGTTGGGACTCCATCATGCTTTCACTGCTGTGACTCGGGTTTGATCCCTGGTTGGGGAACTAAGATCCCACCAGCCACACAGCACGGCTTGCGGGGGAAAGAAAAAGAAGCGGAAGTTGCTTTCTGATTTGCTGCTGAGAAGGCAGCAGTCCAGCGGTTATTTAGCTCGTTGCTAGGGGGTCATGCATGTGCACACTTATTCATAGGTGTTTACGGAGCACCCTCAGTCCCAGGCACAGGGTTAGGCAGTGCTTACCATGTGGAGAGACAGTTCTCCATGGGTCTCTCTCATTCCTCACATCGTGTCAGTGAGGCACAGGCTGTCCTTTGTTCTGGACCATCTTTGCAAGGATGTTTGTGGAACAAGTGGTCTTGGAGGATGGAGACAGTGCTTCCCTCCAGAGCGGAGGGTGGGCATGCTTACTTCCCATTATAATGGACTCAACTTCTCCTAGCCAGCACTTGCTTCCAGAACTTAACCCACTCATGTGGACATGCAGCCATCTGGGACCATTCACATTGCCATGTGGGATTTGGGGACAAAGAGAACTGATGAAAAGATGCTGGTATTCATGTCCCGGTTGTGCCATGAGTGATGAAGCCCTCGGTCTCTGAACAAGGACTCCTGTGCCTTCTGTCCACACCCCTGGAAGTGTTCCAGAATGACCTGTTAACTCGAAAGCAGGTAAAATCTCAGCCCCTTCACCGTTCCCGACAAGCTTATTGCCATATTGAATTTTATATTCAAAACGCTGTAAAATTAAAATATTTTTATCTTCACTTTGTTCTTTCGAACTGAAACAGAGAAGTTAAGTAACTCTTCCTGGGTCGCAGAGCTAGTTTGTGTCACAGGGGAGATTTTTGTTCAACTCTCTCTGATTCCAGAACCACTCTCTCTCCATAACATGTGGAGCTGTTACACTGAAAACATTAAAGCGCCTGTAGGTTCATTGTGGCCCTGGGCCAGTTAAAATCCTCTTGGTCCCTTAAAGTGTCCCTGTTGCCATGATGATAAAAAATACTCAGCGAGGAGCGGCAAACAGTTGAGCAGCCTCTCCTCCAAAGGAACGTAAACAAGATAAAATCATCATGAGTTCCTTCCATGGCAGAAAAAGTTCTCCTCTAATATTTACATAACAATTGGCTCGAAGCCCTGACCTACTGCCCTTTCTTCTGGTGAGAGGATGAGATCCATTTCCCACCCAGCAGGATGGGTTGAGTCATGTGAAATTCAGACTAAACAACAGCGTAGCTGGAGTGAAGGGTGTGCTCAGGGTGACGGACATCTCGGACCCTGGGCTGCATCCAGACCTTGATATGCCCTTAGAACCCTTGTACATTTCCACGGTGCATTGCCACATCCTTATGATGGAGACTGACCTGTTCCTTCAGTGGCTCCTTGTTGCCCATGGGACAAAGGCCACGGTCCATCTCTGGTCTACAGTGCAACTGACTCAAGCCTTGCTTTCCCTCTGAAGCCTTTCCTAAGTCCATGCCATCCCCCAAGTGGAACTGGCCCCTCCCCACTTGGTGTCCACATTATCTATATCATTTCTCTTACAGCATCAGTAACACTTTTCCATGTACACTTATGTGCTTATCTCCTCCACAAAGCCACGCACCCTTAGAGCCAGGGCCTGTTATATTCAGCTGTGTCACCCTCACACTTAGATAGGTACCTGTTTGTGGGTTGCAGCTATACACTCTGACACATACAGACATATATGATCCATCTGTTTCTGCGTCTGAAATGTCATCATGAAATATGCTTATTTTTTAATTGAATACTTTTTAAAAGCACAGATCACCCGATAAGGGCGTGTATGAATGACATGATGTCATCTAGTTGGTCATTTTCCTCTTGATTAGAGTGACCTGGGTGGCAAACTTCGGGGGTGCTTGAGGTGTGGGTGAGGTATGATGGACCTGAAAACACTTACTGTCTCTGTCTTGCTAATCGTCCTGCCCAGGGCCAGCTCCCATGGCTCTGAGCTGCCTCTGTCCTTGGCCAGTCCTCAGTGGGAATGGGGATGCTGGCACGGGAGCCCAGGCCGTGGCTGGTTGGGCCTGCTGGACGGCAGAGAGCCGGCCTGGGTGCCCTGGCCCCGTGGCATCCCTGAGTCCTGCTGCCGCCTGCTCTGCTCCCAGGAAGAACTCCCGCTGATTCACCTCAGCCTGTGGAGGGCAGGAGGCTCCCTTCCCCAGTCTACTGGCCAGACAGGCCTGCGTTCAGATGCTCCCTTGGCCTTTAGAAGCTGTGTAACCTCCAGCAAGTCCTTCCATCTTTCTGAGCCTCAGCTTCTACAGGTCTAAAGGGAGGATGACGCGGCCCTCCTGTGAGGTTATGGTGAGGATGACGGAGGACCATGTGCAAAGAAGCTGGGGTTCACATAAGAGTGTCCCCTCTTCTTCCAGCCCTCCCCCCTTCTATCCCCCCTCTCTTCCTTCCCCCTCCACTTCCCTCCTTCTTCCTGAACAGCCCTTGGAGACTCGGGGTGTGCATACTTGTTCTTATTTGTCCTGATTACCATCTGTTGCAGGCCCGCTGCATGGAAGCTCCAGTGCATTGTTGGGGGATGGATCAGAGATAAAGCAAGCATTCTCCCTGCCCAGTGGGAACATTATTTATCTGCACATCCGTGTGTACTGGTTGCTGCGTGCACGTGTCCGTGTCCATGCTCTCACTAAGCTGCTCTGCTCCTTGGTACGGCAGCCCCATCTATGCAGTCAGCCTGTGACCTCTCCCTCCAGGGTGGCGTCTGCACTGAGCCTCCTTGGCCAACCCGGCCTTGCAGCTTCCATGTCACTGAAACAGGAGGGAAGGGGGCAGGGCACAACCTCTAAAAGAATGACGTAGCCCTTGAGGACATGACCTAAACTGGTTAGAACCAGTTAGGTCCAAGATGGCAGAAGATTTGACTTCCAGCGGACCTTGAGACTCATTTTACGCTCATTGTAATACGTTAGCTAAATGACACACCCACAGGAGCCATGACAGTTCTGATGCCGACCATAAAGGGCCAAAAAGTGGGTGGGGCCCAGTTCCTGAAAATCTCCGCCCCTTCTCCAAAGTAGTTGGAATACTCCTCCCACTCATTAGCCTATGAAATTACCCAGCCCCTAAAAACCAAGCACCCCATATTTCGGGGCCTCTCGCCTTCTGAGACAGACTTCACTCTGTCTGTGGAGTGTGTTTCTTCCAAGGCTGTTCTCGCCTTTTGAGATGAATCACATTCTGTATGTGGAATGTATATCTCTCTAAATAAATCTACTTCTTACTTATCATTTTGTCTCTCACTGAATTCTTTCTGTGATGAGACATAAAGAACCTGAGCTTCATTGAGTCCTGAGACCAGGTGTGTGATTTCAATAAAAGACAGTGGGTGTAAGTCCCAATCTGAGCTGTGCAGTTTCATCACCACTGCATCTTATTCTGGCTGGGCCTGGGACCCGGTGGGCTGGGGAGCAGGCTGTGCTCCCATAAAGTTTTCCAGGACACTGGGTAGGCCAGGGGGATGAGGCTGAGTGGAGGGGAGGGAAGAAGTGAGGTGCCAGGGAGCCCAGCTTCTGTGGGCCAGTTCTCAGACTGCAGTCAGTACAGTCGGACCTGGGGCTGTGGAGGGAGGGAGGGAGGGAGGGGTGACCAGTATTCCTCTTCCCACACAGGTACCAGCCCTCAGGGAGGCCCAGGGGCTCATCCTCTCCCTGGAGCCTTTTTAAAGGAAGGCATTTCTGAAACTGAGCAGGACCCTGTGAGGCTCCTGGGCATGGAAGCCTTTCTGTGTCCCCCATTTCTTGTTGGTAGGGAAGAGACTCCAGCCTCCATGACCTTCCCTGAGTTCCAAAGGGCAGTTTCAAACAGCTGCTAATCAGGGAAGGGAGGGGATGCAGAGACAAGGGAGGAGCAGGCAAGAAACAACAGTGCAGCCTTGGGGCAGGGTCCTGGTTCTGCCTCATGGGATACACACAACAATATCTTTGAGCTGTTCTGCAGAACTAAAACCCCCAACAAATGGAAGATGCTAACAACTTAATGAAGCATTCTTCATTCCAGAGAGAAGGTCACAGTTTGATATCCTTGAGAACCACAGAAGCCCATCAGGAGACCACCTGAGGCCAGATTAAAGGAGCGCAGGCCCTGCACACACCCTGATCCTGAACAGCAACCCTGGCCTTGAACCATGGCTGTAAAACTCCTCACCAAATCCTGCCACCCCCCCCCAGGTTGGGGCACACAATTTTTGAGGGCAGGAGCCCTCTGTGTCCCCCTCTGCCTGGCAAAGCAATACAGCTATTCTTTTCTACCTCACCCAGAACTCTGTCTCTGAGATTTGACATGGCACCGGTGTACAGAGGCCGGGTTTCCAGCACCACTTCTGTGTGTGGGCTCTGGGTGCTCCCTCTGTGCCCACTGGACAGTGATCTGTATTCAAACTCCTTGCAGACAAGGCCACGTGCCCACGTATCCTCAAAAACCTAAAGTGACGTCACAACAGAAAGGAACGTTAGAAGTCATTTAGTGTTTCCTAAATGTGGGGGACTCTCGGCCCACAGCTTGCAACAGGTATTCTGGGAAGAAATGGAGTCTTGGCCAAATGCATTTCGGTAGCGCTATCTGACTCTCCCTGCCCTGCCATACACACACTGGGATACCGGAGATGCTGAGGAGACTTGGCATTAGTTTAACTTCCCTTAATAGGCCGTTTTCCAAACTTATTTGCACAGGGAACACCCTTTTGGTTTGGGCTGTTTATCGTCACTTTGCCAAACTGGTGTTCTATAGCATTTTGGGACACGGATACAGCCAAACCTTTTATTTTATAGATGAGAAAGTGGAGGGCCAGCGAGCTTGGTCCTCTCACCCCCACCCCAGGGAAAGGCCTCAGCTTCTGAACACGTCTCTTCCATCTCTGCTTCTTTCCTTCCCTCTGCTTCTCTCCCTGTGACTTCCGGCTCCCTTAGTTGGCAGCCATCCCTGCCTGAGCTTGGATCCCATTAGTTCTCTAAGGAGAGTCATAGGAGACCTTTTTCCTGACTCCTTGTATAGATGGCTCCGCCTCAAGAAACCTGAGCCCTGAGAAGTTCCTGGCCACCTGGGCTGCAGTCTTTAATCTTGGAACTGCTGGTCTCCAGGTGAGGGATCGCTGAGCTGCTGGGAGTCTTAGAAAGACTCTCATGCAAGAGGATGGTTAGTAAGTTCACTTTAGCTCACAGTTGCTCCTGAGGAAGTGTTTAAATATGACGCACTGAGGACATTTCATTGACTGATACATACCCACTATACATCCAACAACAGTTATTGACATCCGAAGACAATTAGTGCGGAGCACATGACACATTTGTTCCTGCCATCAACCCTGGGAGTTGGCCAGGGAGGTCAAGCGAGTTGCCCAAGATTCCAGGACCAGGACAGGGGGAGCCAGGGCCCAAGCCCAGGGAGCAGGGCCCTGCAGTCTGCACTCCAGCTTCTGGGAGCCATTATCACTAATGTTAGCATGGGAAGGATGGGGTGACGCTGTGATTCATAAGAAATATATATTTGCTCATTCAGATGACCAAAATATATTTCTCCTATATATTTATATGGTCTTTGTACACTGTTCCTGGCTCATAGCTTCCAAAACCCTTGGAACTTCCTAAGAGCTGAGAGTGATAAAGGTGTCTTTTGTTATTTGAATGAGGTGATTTTTGGAAGCCCCTAAGGTTGGGGGCTGGTTGTCAGGGGAACCAACCACCTGACTAGAGGTTTGTAACTTTCAGTCTCACCCCTTGACTTCCAGGCGGGAGTAGGGCTGGAGGTTGATGGTCAATCATCATTGACCAGTGATTTAGTTAATTATGATTATGTAATGAAGCCTCCATAAAAACCCAAAAGGGCAGCTTTTTGGCCCTTTTTCAGAGAGCTTCTTGTTGGGGGAGCCAGAATGCTTCTGTGCCACTGTGCTGGGGCCCTGTTCAGGACCTCACCCTACACTATCTGCTTTACCTGGTTGTAGATTCCTAACCTTTAATAACCTTACATATATATATATATATTTTTTTTTTAATTGAAGTATAGTTGATTTAAAATGTTGTGTTAATCTCTGTTGTACAGCAAAGTGACTCAGTTACACACATATATTCTTTTCCTCAGTTACACACACATGCTTTTTCGTATGCTTTTATGTGATGGTTTATTGCAGGATACTGAATATAGTTCCCTGGGCTCTACAGTAGGACCTTGTTGTTGACGCATTGTATACGTAATAGTTTGCAGTTGGGGGTTCAATGACTTTTGATAATAAATCGGTAATCTGTGAGTAAACTGGTTTTTCTGAGTTCTGCAAGCCCTTCTAGCAAATCAATCGAACCTCTGCAGGGGGTCGTTGGAACCTCCAGTTTGTAGCTGGTGGGTCTGTCACTGACATCTGTGGTGAAGGTGATCCTGTAGGACTGAGCCCTCTACCTGTGGAATCTGATTCTGTCTCCAGGGAGACAGTGTCAGCACTGAGTTGAACTGCTTGTTGCTGCAGGGAAGCCTCCTCTGCACGTTAGAATTGGGCTTGGGGACCCTTTTCCGATGGGGTTCACTCGTATTTTTAGCAGGTCCATTCTTTCTAATACCAGGCATTCAGGAACCAATGCTTCAGCTAGTGCCCTGGGGGCTGGGGCAACCTATTTCTAGAGGGACACTGCACTCGTGCATCTGTTTCCTGAAGCTGTGCCCAAGTGGGGAAGACGCATGCTGGTCACTGGGCCCTCCCTCTCTCCCTCCCTGGTGGGGGCCAGGAGCCATCTGTACAGACTGTGTTCTCTGACAACCGCCCCGTGGAGCCTGAAGTGGCCGTCCCAGTATCAGCGGGCGGAGTCGATCAGAGAACACAAAACTGCATGGATAACAGGTAAGCCCTGGGCAGCCTTTATCTTTCCCTAAACAATCACAGTCACGTCATTTGACTCTGAATGCTCCATTACGTTTCAGATTTATTTCCAATCATTGAGAGCTGCATCCCTGGGAGACAAAGGTGCCTTTGAGCTCCGGCACCTGCTGTTCCCCTCAGATGTCAAGGGCTGACGTTTGATGTCTTTATCCGCAGTCGGCGTGATGATGACTCACTCCTTGCTCCCCACTCCTAGGCCCACAGCCCCATTCACACCCAGCGAGGACTTCCATGCCCCACACGCAGGTGGCAAAGTGCGCGGCCCAGGGGGAGCCGACCTCCTCCCTCTCTTCCCTCTGGCAGAGCCTGCCTGGGTCCCTGGGAGAGGCCTCTGCAGCTGGGTTCCTCCTTCGCTCCCTCCCCCACTGGGCGGCACCCAGTGTCCCAGGCGAGGTGTGTGTCTTGGGGTGCGGGGGGCGCTCGCGGGCTGCCTGGTGCTGCAGGTGGGGGGTGGGCTTTCTCTCCTGGACGGGGAGGCGTTGGCGGGAGGTGAGTCCTGGTAAAGTCCTTCAGATGAAGTACTCCTTTCTGCTGCTGTCACCGTTGTCCTGGAGGGACGGGTCGTCCTGCAGGGCCGCGTCGGCGCTCTCGGCAAACTCCGTGCCCTTGGCCTCGTTGGTGTGGTACGTGCCCTTGTGCCGGTACATGTAGTGCAGCATGAGAAAGAGGAGGCAGACCAGCACGAAGGCCACGGCCGCGATCACGCCTGCAGGAGCGGAAGCACAGGGCTCTGTGTCGGGGGGAGAGGCCGGGCTGGGATGGGGGAGGACGCAGGCGGGACCCACAGGGTTGTGCTGGGACAGACACGCTGCCGGCCAGACACCAAGCCCAGACAGGCTGGCTCCTTCCTGCCTCTCTCTTGCCCTGCCCAGGGCACTTGCCCCTCCCCTGTGCCCATCTAAGCTACCCCTGACCTCCCCTCTCCCTCCGGGCAGCATCCTCAGACTGAGGCTGGAATCTTATCCCAGAACTGTCCCTGCTCCGAGGCGCTCCCCGTCCGCTGAGGGAGGCAGACCTAAGTGAACCATCCACGGAACGCAGCTCGCGGGTTTGCCTAAAACTGATAGGTTCACGGGACTTGGAACTTTCAGGGATTTTTTTTTTTTTTTAGAGATAAGTTTAATTCAAAGAATTAGGTATTTTATATATAGCTATTAAAAAGGTGGAAAAATTATTTTATAAAGACACAATCATTTTTTAAAACCTGGCAAATTCAGAGAAACACAAATGGACGTTAACATGTCCTTAATCCTTCGGCTCAGAAATCACCGCAGTTAACAATCTGATATCTTTCCCTCCCAAGAAGCATTCATGTTTAATCGAAGGTCTCCTTCAATCTTCAAATGAATGGCCCTCTCTAAACCTTTGTAACACTTTAGCATTTAGAACTTGCAATCATTTTCAAACTCTTCTTACTGGAGTCCCTCTGGCCGATTTACGGTTCTCCAAACACTTTTTATTTGACCAATTTTCCATGTCTTTGCACATGTTCTCTCTGCTGAAAATATTTTCCCCTCCCCTTGCCTTCCTGGTAAACTTGGATGCTGCCTTCAGAATCCAGCCTCTCCCACCTCCTCTAAGAAGACGGCTTTGCCTTACTCTCCTGGCCCTGCAGAGCAAATCACTCCATCCCTTAGCATTTCTGCTGTACTTTGTAAATCTGATAACTGAGTTTTAGAAGCAGGACAATCCCAGCTGAGGGGTTTCCTGGGCATGGGATTGAAGTGCGAAAACCGGGAAAGTGCCAGGAGCGGGCGGGGGCGAGGGCTGCCCCTGGAGAAGTGTGGTGTGTGTGCCCCTTAGCCCACAGCTCCCCTGTGCTCCGGGAGGTGGGGTCTGCAGGAGGGGCTGGGAGGTGTGGCTAGACGGCTGGTCAGAAGGAAGAGGTCACTCAGGCTTTGGAGTGATGGGGTGAGAGGGCAGGACCAAAGAGTTTGGGTAGGACTAACGGGTGGCGCTCTCACGTGGGGAGGTTCAAGTGCAGGTGTTTGCTTTGAAACCCCAGAACAAACCCTCTGCCTTGACTTAGAAGGTGGGTTTACTGCGGGAGGGGCCTTTGGAGAATATGTAGAGGTTACAACCGTTCCCAAGTCCCAGCTTTGGGACAATTTCCTCAGCTCCCCGCGGCCTTTAGGGGACACTTCTGTCTGCATGATGTTAATGGCATTGTCTAAGAAAAAGAAGGTCCGGCCGTTCAGTGAGTAGGAGAACATCAGGGTGATTGCCTGCTTTTATTTATTTATGTCGAAACGTGAAGTTCCCTGAGCTAGGAATGAGCTAGGGAGAAGCGTGAAGCTCTGAAGGACACGGCAAGCTATAGCTCACAGACTTAGTCTGTCCTGAAACACAGTTTGGGTCACAGCTGTGACCAGTGGGGGCCAGTATGGGCTTCAGAGCAAGGCTAGGGCAGGGTTAGGATGGAGAGACAGGGGCGTGAGACCTACGACAAGAAGCAGTGTGGCTTGATGGAGCCGGGAGAGAAGTCAGGGAACCCTGGTCAGCCCCCAACCCCACCCCTTCCTCACCAGAGCGGCTCTCCCTCCAGCCCCGCTTCCCTGTGCATCTAGGGCCCTGACAGGACCTGATGCAGATGCCTTGGCACCTCACCCACCAGGATGCTGTGTTGGACATTTTCTTACAGAGCCAGAGTCCCCCGGTCCACCTTCAAACCACC
The DNA here is from genome assembly GCF_963455315.2 of Globicephala melas. Taxonomy (NCBI): domain Eukaryota; kingdom Metazoa; phylum Chordata; class Mammalia; order Artiodactyla; family Delphinidae; genus Globicephala; species Globicephala melas. The sequence goes on along the minus strand of NC_083320.1, from coordinate 108,089,238 downwards.
TTTGAGGGAAGGAAAGCAGGGCCATGGCAGGTCCTGCCCTTAGTGTTTCCTCTGACCCTCGTGGCTGTTTGAGGGGCCCCCGGACAGCGTACCTGCAATGACGGCGATGTCCATCTCCCTCGAGGCCATCCCGGGGTCGGGCTCTGTGGACAGAACAGAAGAGGCTGAGGTGAGAGAGGACGGCTGCCCATGCCCTGCAGTGTCTCCGCCGAGCTTGCACCCTCTGCTCACAGGTGCACTGGCCCAGGGTGCATGGGAAACTGCGTGGCACGCAGACAGGCCTCTGGCCGGGGCTGCACAGGGCCGGGCCCAGGCTCTCCATGTCCGCTGACCGTTGCTGGAGAGCATCGTGTCACTCCCAGGGCTATCAGACACCATTATGGCATCTCCAGGACTGAGCCAGCCATATGTGAGGGACCTCTGCTGCAACCCTGACTCAGACCCCTGCCCACACCTGCAGGTGCTCACCAGACACCTGTGGGGGTGTGAGGGCAGGCACGACTGTGTTTAGTGCAGTGTCACCTGCCTCTTCAGGCCTCAGCTTTTCTCATGATGATGGTAAAAACAGACCACCTGTGGGGTGTCTACACATGTCAGGTGTTGGTTTAGTTGCCATCCATCTAGCATACCAGGTACATGGTATTATTAACCCATTTCACAGGTGGGACACTGAGGCTCAGAGACTGATGTGCCCACCGTCACACAGCTGGTCTGGTGGGCGAGCTTGAGGCCGGGACTTAAGGCTGTGCTCTCTGGGGGACACTTTCTCTCTTCTCACTTGAAGACGCCCTTCCCAGGAGGGCTCCTATCCAGGGATCTCTCCCTAAGACCCTCCACAGGCCTCTGCATCCTTCTTCTGAGGGTAGGGCTACTCTGTGGTGCTATCCAAGTTACTAAGTGCGTTTTTCAGAAGCTCAGTGGTCTAGCCAGAAGGCTACGATGTCCAGGAGAGCAGGAACCTCTCCTCTGGGATATGTGTGAGAGGAAGGATTTATTAGAGCACGGAAATATCAGTGTTCACATGGAAATCCCATGTTCCCATCAAGGGCTCCACGTATTAAAACAGAGAAGGCTGCTTCATAATAGTCATTTCCGCTCAGATAATCACTTTAATTATAGCGTGATGAGGTCATTCTCCCCAGCGCAGCTGCCAGATGCCTCTTTCTGATAAGAAGCTGGCTGGTGGTGGAGGGAAGTGGGGGCTCCAGGCTTGAGACCCGGAGGAGGAGAGCCAGGCTGGGGGCTCTGAGGCCAGCACAGAGCCTAGAGGTGGCGGAGAGGAGAAAACAAGGCCTCAAGTCAGCAAAGAGACAGAGCAGGTATCAGGGCAGGGGGAGGGAAGTACAGATAGGAGAAGGTCAAATGGATGCTGGACTTTGCAATCCAGGGTGGTCAAGTGCAGCCTGGGACTTAGTATCTAGCACACAGTAGGTACTCTAAACATTTACGGAATGCATGATCGAGGGGATAAATGCACACAATAAATGAATGCATGCAGAGGCCAGAGTCCTAGAGCTTACTCTATCACTATGCACCTCCCATTTCAGCAAGAAAGAATAGCCCCTTCCTTAAGTTGGCATGGATGGTTGTAGAAGCTCAAATACCCAGGATTGCTGTTAGGAATTTTCCAGGTGAAAGCAAGCCTTTCTTAAGTCAGTTTGTCCAAGGCAGCCAGCATTAGAAAGGACTGCTATTTCTTCTTCTTCTTCTTTTTTTTTTTTTTTTTTTTGCGGTACGCGGGCCTCTCACTGTTGTGGCCTCTCCCGTTGTGGAGCACAATCTCCGGACGCGCAGGCTCAGCGGCCATGGCTCACGGGCTTAGCTGCTCCGCGGCATGTGGGATCTTCCTGGACCGGGGCACGAATGCATGTCCCCTGCATCGGCAGGCGGACTCTCAACCACTGCGCCACCAGGGAAGCCCTGCTATTTCTTCTTTTAAAAACAATTAGTAATTGCTTACCATGTGCCAGGTACTGTTTTTAGCACTTAATGTGTTTTAACTCAAATAGTCCCTATGACAATGCCATTCAGTAGCAGTTATTATTGTCCCCTTTTTACAGATTTGGAAGCTGAGTTCCAGAAAAGTGTAATTGATTTCCCTGGGTCAGAACCTCTCCTGTTTGAGCCTGAGCAGCCTCAAGATGACATGCCTAACCCTGCAGGGCCCTGCTCAGTGGTGAGCCTGGGTGAGCTGGGTGAGGACCAGAGGTATTTGGCTTGGATCACTTGGGGTGAATTTCTTGGTTTGGGCGTAGGGACCAGAGCTGAATTTGTTGAAGTTGCACCATGTGACCGGACTCCAGGGTAGTGACACTTCAGCCTGGCCAGACCTGCCACCTAGGTCAGAACTGGCACAGAGGAGGAAGCTTGGGCATGTCTGGGAAGGTGGGGATGGTATAAGATAGTGGTTGTCAAAGTGTGGTCTCTGGAACAGCAGCATTTCCTGGGAGCCTGTTAGAAATGCACATTCCTGGGCTCCACCCCAGACCTACTGTACCAGAAGCGCTGAGGCTGGGGCCCAGTAATCTGTGGTAACAGTCCTGCAGGTGATTCTGATGAACGCTCAGGGTTGAGAACTGCTGGTGTAAGAGAAGGCTTCCCAGAGAGGGTTTATCAGGATGGGCCCTTGAAGGATGAATAGGAGTTTGTGGCACAAACAAGAGTATAAGCATTGGGTTTCCCTGGTGGTGCAGTGGTTGAGAGTCTGCCTGCCGATGCAGGGGACACGGGTTCGTGCCTCGGTCCGGGAAGATCCAACATGCCGTGGAGCGGCTGGGCCCATGAGCCATGGCCTCTGAGCCTGCGCATCCGGAGCCTGTGCTCCGCAGCAGGAGAGGCCACAACAGTGAGAGGACTGTGTACCGCAAAAAAAAAAAAAAAAAAAGAGTATAAGCATTTCAGGCAGAGAGCTTAGCCCCTACAACAGCCCCTCACCTTTCTCTAGTTCTCAGTTTTCTCCCCAAATGACTGCTTGCCATCCATGGCACCTAGGGTCCTGAAACTTGGGCTTTGATCTCTTGCTTCTGGAGATGCTGCAGTGAGAGTCCTCACTGGCTACACCACCTCATGCTGTTTCAGCCAGCATCAATGATATGGGATATTTGCAGAAGGCTAGTTGGAGTAAGCTCGAATCCCTCCCAGGAAGTTGATGGGTTACTGTGCGATTGGATTACGAGCCTGGAATGAGAGTCCACCCCTTGCTGAGTTTCAAGGGTAAGTAGGAGCTTGGGATTAGAATCACTCCGAGTTCAGGAACTGGGATTGGGGGCCGATGAGCAGCTTGAGGAGGGTGGATTTTATGGCAAAGAAAGATGTTATTTATGGCCAAGTGTGCATCTGAGATCAGAACAGACAGCGGTCTACTCCTGAGATTGGACAAGCATGAATGGCCTCCACCCTTTTTGTAGAGACCCAAAGTGCCCTGTGCGTTTCCGTCCTAGCTCTCCTCAAGATTGCAACGCCCCCGCCAGAGAGAAAGCTCTTCGAGTCCCAGGACCGCATCTGTCTTACTCACAGTCCTGCGTGGCTGGCACGGAGTAACAGTTGTTGAGAGTTATTTGAAAGCCTAGTCCTATCTGGGGAACAGAGGATGAAACTGCGCCCTGCACTGTCCACATCACTCTGATGACCCTTGGGTTCAAATCCTGGCTTGACTAACTTAATGGCAGCGTATTCGGTAAAATGCTTAATACAGACTGGCTTTAGTTTCTGTGTGTGTAAACAGGGATAACAAACCCACTTTGTGGTAAGTGTTAGAAATGATACACACACACGTGATAAATACTGTATATATGTTATATAGACAGTTACTATGTGGTACATAGCTCAGAATAGGTGTTTTTCAGTTGTAGCCACCGCTTTGATTGTGAGTCATTATTACCCTGGTTTGCATGGAATTCAATGCCATTCACCTAAGGGACCAGTTCCCAGATGCCGTGGGTCCAGGCAGACGCTGGATGCTGTCGGGAATTTCCAGCATCGTCCGGCTGCCAGTCAGAAAGCACCGGATGCTCAGTGCCTCTCTTTCCCGTTTCACTGCAGGGACCAGGAGAGCTTCCAAGAAACAAAAAGTGAGTCTCTGACCTCAGGGTGCTTACAGTTTCCCTGGGTGGTGTGATTGTGATGGATGAATTATTTAGGGCAGTGCCTGTCACACAGGAAGCCCCAGGTCACTGGTGGGTGACAACCAGCTAGAGAGAGAAAGAGGCAAAGAGAGAAAAAGGGAAGGAGAAATAAAGAAAGAAACCAAAACAGGAAAAGAGAGAGGAGACAGAGAAAATAGCATAGAAACCACGAGGTCCATCATGGGCAGTCGGGATACTGTTTAGGGAGCTCTGATTTCTTTTGTGCACACACACCACAAGCATGTGGATCTGAGTCACAGTGTAAAGGGGGTTTCTTACTGAGGGCGGCATTTACCACGATTTTGGGAGACTGTGATTTAGACAACAACACGACAAGAGGGAATACACGAAACCCTTTGTGTCCTATAGTGTCGGGTTCAAGGGTAGCCCGTCTAAGAGATCAAGCAAGGAGCAGGCAGATGGAGAACAAAGCACGGCCTCATACCAGTGAAAGCTGATCTAGGTGATGGTGGCCGAATGGTCAAACAGCCTGATACCTCTGGGCTTCTGAACACCCCCGTGTGGCCACCCAGCTGCAGGCCTTGCCACAAGGCCAGGGCCAAGGGCAGGGACAACAGATGTTTCCCGTAGCTGTGGATCCAGAGAGGGAGAGGAAGGGAAGGGCTGTTCCTGCCCCCAACTCACATGCAGGGAAGTCACCACCTCCCATGGAGGCATGGTGGGGAGTGAGGGCAGGGATGGGGGGGAGGCTGATGCTCTCCTAGAGGCCTTGGGAAATTTCAGGGGTGGGAAGAATGTTCCAGGACTAGGGAAGTTCTGACACAAGTCCTGGGGGCTCAGCCTCGGGGGGGAAGCAGGGGGAGGACTTACTAGGCAGCAGGCTCTGGGTGAAGTAAGTTGCCACTTACATTCCTCACAGCAAGCGAGCCAGAGGGAAGTGTTTATCTCCACAGAGCTTGAGCAAGTGGTCGACATCTCACAGCCCAAAGAGGCAGAGTCTGTGTTGTAACCTGGGATCCCTGGCTCTAAAATGTGTGCTCTCTCCAGAGTGCAAGCTGCCATGGTTGGGAACGGCTTCTTTCCTGTGCCATCTGCAACGTGGCAGCAGCCAGAGCCCTGCTGACTCTCTAGGTCTGCAGGGTGGTCCGCTGCGTGTTTCCTGGTCAAAGGCAGCACCCCTGGGAGGTAGCAGGGTGCAGAGGTGCTGCCCCTCCATGCAGGCGACAATCTCCACTCCAGCTGGCAGCTTGGGCACCGCTAATAGGATGCAGCACTTTAGCAGCAGCTGGATCCTCGGGGCTCCAGCAGTGCTTCTCAGATGTCAACAGAGAGCAGTGCTCAGGCACTGGCTCCAGGGACACAAGTCGACCCTCCTGTTGCCACCAAAAGCCTTGCTTCTCTCGTGTTTTCTGATGAAGCTGTGCAGGGAACTTCTTTTTCCTGCAAGGGTTTGTCTTCAGCACCTCCTGACCCACCTCTAATGGTTTTTCCTATTGCCTCAGGGGTCCTGGTGGAAGCACCCCATTCCTGTTTCCCATCTCCCACCTGGTCCAGTCAAGAGGAAGAATTCAGGCACGGGGCAGAAGACTCTGGGAAGAGTAAGATTATTTAAGCCTTAGGAGCACGAAGGGAAACGTTTGTTGACCAAAAGGTTTGTCATCAAGTCCTTGAAGAATTCATGCCATGACAACGGTGTCAATGCCAGCAATGAGCAGACGTGGCAACCACATCTCTCGCTTGATGGTTTGCTCTGGGCTACTTACACTGAGAGCCTTTTTTTTTCAGGGGGCTTAGTGGGTGATGGCTTTGCGTGAGGCTGACTTGGGTTCAGAGGAAGGACAGGAACGGTTGTGGCCCTAGATAGTTCTCCTTGGCTCACACTGGAGTTTCTCCTTCCTTTTCTAGATTCTGGCCTCAAAGGCCTGATGCAAGTGAAACAGAAATCAGCTGACGATTGACGTTTACTAACTGACTTTCCTTTGTGGTAAGAAAAAGGTCAAAGACATTTACTTTTCTTTGATGGTCTGTTGTTATCTCACACTGAAAGGGTGTAGCATTCAAGCTACAACAGGGGAAGAATGGGTCTCAGAATATAAGAGCCCCAAGGAAAGAAACGGATAGCTCGGTATCCACTGTCCATCTCTCTTGCAAGACAGCCAAGGTCGGCTGAGCAGTTAGCATTTGCCCAGCCCCAGGCTTCACCGGATGCAGAGAGGATGAGGTCTGTCCCCAGAAGGGTTAGGACTTGGTTGAGGAGACACGACACATTTACATGAAAAGTTAGACTCTGTGTGTTTAAGTGTCAAAATGAGCAAGAAAGACGTGCCCGGGAAACAGAGTCACAGATGGAGAAACCAAACTTATGGTTACCAAGGGGGAACAGGGGGAGGGATAAATGGGAGATTGGGATTGACATATACACACCACTATATGTAAAACAGATAATTAATAAGGACGTACTGTGTAGCACAGGGAACTCTACTCAGTACTCTGTAGTGGTGTATATGGGAAAAGAATCTAAAAGAGAGTGGTTACATGTATATGCATAACAAATTCACTTTGCCGTACACATGAAACTAACATAACACTGTAACTCAACTATACTCCAATAAAAATTAACTAAAAATAAACTTCCTTTAGCACCCACTACATCCCAGCAACGTGGTGGATAGTTAAGGCAAGGCCCCTGCCTTCAAGGAGCAGACCGTACAGCAGAGACAAGGACGTCTGTGGGTAACTTTGGAAAGGGTAGGTTTCTGGGTTCTCCCGAAGGCTTCCTGGAGGGGGTGGTCCCCAAGGCTGGCCTGCTGAGATGCTGAGTGGGTGATGCCAGCAGCAGTGGTAAGAGAAGGACGTGGAGGGAAAGCTCACGGTGGGTCATCGGGTGTCGGGGTCTGGGCTCCCGGCAGCTGCAGGTTGTATGCTGGGGAGGGGCGTTACCTGCCTGCAGCTTCCAGCAGGTCACCCTTCCTATCTGTGCAGAGAGGCTGTGTTGCCTTCCCCGGGCTTGCAGACCAAATTCTCCACACAAAGTACCCGGCCAGGCGAGGCCAATGTGAATTTGACCTGCCTTTTATCAGAATGTGCCTGCCATTCTCAAGGTCAAAACTATTGCCCTCATGGTCCCTGTGTGTCACCTTATAAACAGTCTCCCCGGGCCCAGGGCTGCCAAAGTGCTGTGCAATGTTATTACACTGCTCTGAAACCCCATCCAATGATCCAGCCACGCTTTCCTCCTCCTGGCTGTGATGCTGCCTTCCCTGTTGCCCTGGTGCCTGATGCTGCTATATAAAAACAGGCACAGATGTCTGGCGGGTACCGGAGCCTTGCAGGCTGCAACATGCCAGCCACATAAAAAACACTGGTGGGTGAAGTACTGGGGCCTGCGAGGGGGCAAGGAGAGGTAGACTCCCTGCTCTGGAGATCAGAGCCATTCCCGGCATCAGTAAACTGGGGAAGTTGCAGCCTGGGGGCAGAGGCAGGAGAGGGTGTCTTCCTGCCTCTGGATCCTTTGCTCAGGGAGTTTTCATACTCAGGCATTGTCGTTTGGGGGATGTGCTCAGGGGAGGGGAACTGAAAGCTGAGGATGCTGTAACTCACAACCCAGAGTGTCCAGGCTTTCCTCCACCTATATTTCCCTGCTATTACCCCTGGGTTTTTTGTTTTTTTTTAAATAGAGCCTTATTCCAATACAATGACCAGTCTGCCTCAGTTGAGCTACAGGGTCTAAGTAAAAGGAAACGCTGCTTTGTCTCTGTTCCTGGGGCCAGAGTATAAAAAATGGAGCCCCTGTCTCCCCAGCCCAGGATGGTGACAGCAGTGGGAGTCAGCAAGAAGCCCTAACGGGGTGGGGGGAGGGCGCATCTGGGGAGACAAGGGTCTGCTGAGCAACATGAAGTCGCCACTGTCCACATGCGGACGCTCCTCTGAGAGAGGGAACCTTGTCAGCTTGGGCTGTGTGGGGTTTGGGGCTTGTTCAGGAGGCAGCAAATATCCCCACGGCACAGAGTGAGGAAAGGGAACCACCGCTCCCTCCCCACACCCTGTGCCCACCGCCTCCTGAGGACCTGAGGGTTTCTAAGAGAATGGAATTCAAAAGAGACAGGAAGAAGGGGAGGAGAAGATCCAGTCCGGCTGCTGTGCCTGGTTCTGGGGAGGATGCTGGTGCTCGGTACCCGTCCGCTTCTCAGGCTGGGGTAGCGGGGGTGCTGGAGAGGTGTCTGGTTCAGCAGGCGTCAACAGAAGCTCAGACTTGAGACAATGCCAAGACCACGGAAAGGAGCTCAGCAGGTTTGCTCTTCCCGGGAGGAGGAGAAAGCCTGCCCTGGAAACAGCTGGTGTGGCTTCAGCTCACTGGGAGAGGAGACCCAACTATTTAACTTCTGATTTGCACCTGTCCCTTTGTCAAGCCCACTGATCTTCACGTTGAAAGGAGTACAAGTTTAAGAGGAAACGGAAGCTGAGGAGGAGAGGAGGCGGGTGTTACCCGAGAGTGAGATAGCGTCCCTGCTCTGACCAAGGTCGGGGTCCAGGCTCTGGAGGCCCTCACACCCCACCGGGAGAGGGACGGACTGGAGCCCTCCTATCCGTGTGTGCACAGGACTGCACTCAGCCTCTGGGGTTTGTGTGATGTCCGGGTCAGTGTGTGGAGCTGGTGTCAAGGCCTCTTATGCCGTGGCCGTTCCCGGCTGATGGCCCTCTCCTTCATCTTACTCTGTCCAGCTAGGTCGAGCGGCACCTCGGAGGTGGGATTTGTCATCACGGGCAGTTCTGCAGCTCTGTCCCTGATCCCCACCCAGATCCAGCCCATATTCTAAGCCTCAGGCTCCCCAGGCTTGGCTGGGCTCAGAGGTCCCCAGACACAGTCCATTCCCAAGGCCCCATGTTTCTCCATCCTCCTGAGAGGGGCTCTGCCTACTCAGAACTCACTCCTCGACTCCCCTCTGGACTCTTACATGTGCTTCAGCAGCTCACACAGCTCTGACCTCTGATCCCTAGAGGAAAAGAATGCCTGATCCCCAGGGCGGACACACATGGCAAGCCTGGCACGGAACGAGGGTTCAGTATGGCGGGTCCTCCAGAGAAACAACATCCTTCACGTCTCTGTTTCTCTTTCAGGGCTAAAGGGAGACTGGGAGCCTGGCAGCATTTGGGAGGAATTTGCTAAATTATGGATAAAGAAGGAACAGATAAATTACTCACCATCCACTGCGTACAAGACGCAAGGCCCTAAGGAGGGAAGGAATTAAACACCCTTAGGAGTCTTACTTGTCTTCTCAAATGGCACGTTACCCATGCTTCCCATCTCGAGGTAGGATGACACCTATGGCATAGGGCAGACTTTCACAGGCAAGTTACCCCACGTCTTGGAGCCTCCTTTCCTGTCTCTGTTACACAGAGATAGTAAACCCCCAGCCTAACAGGACTGACAGCTGAGGCCCTGGTCCTCAAACTTGATTGTGCATCAGAAGTGCCTGGGGCATGGGATCTGTTCCATCCCAGCTTCCTGGGTCACTGCCCCCGCCGCCCAGATTCTGAGTCAGCAGGTCTGGGTTGAACGCGAGATTCTGCATTTCTCACATGTTCCCAGGCAATGCTGCTGGTGCAGGAGCCTCCCTCTGAGGACCGCTGAGCTCATGACCGTAAGTGCTGCTTATAGAGCACGAGGTTCCATTCAAACACTGTTACACACTCCCTTTGCAAGGGTGTGATATTAGGCTTCAGCAACTAGAACTGGGGGGGGCCTGGTACCCCCTCAGCAACGCAAACAAGCAGCCACCGTCACAGCTGATCTGGTCACGGCCTGAGCTCAGCACCGTTTCTTTCAGGACCAGATGATGTAGCTGGAGACCTGGCACAGTAACACACTCTGAGAATTTGTCACCTCTGCTGGCTCCCCTGCCTGGCTGGGCGAGGGGACAGGGACACTGTGGCAGGGTCTGGTAGCTGCCCGCACCCTCTGACCAATGACCTGTCAGGAGACTGCAGCCTTGCTCCCTGGAAATTCTGAAAGGGCCCTCAGCTGCCCACGTGTGCACTTAATGCACTGAGACCCAGGGAAGGAAAAAGAGCCACTGCTGATTCAGCGAAGTACACCTGGGCTCCCATGATGCGGCAGGAAAGCGCTTCTCCAAAGGAAGGTGTCTGGGGCACCAAAATGGCAAAGGAAGGAAGTGGATTCTTGGAGATATGGGGCTGGCCAAAAAGTTTGTTCGGGGTTTCCCATAAGACGGTACGGGAAAAACCCAAACGAACTTTTTGGCCAGCCCAATATGTTGAGGCACCAGAAAAGGCACTGTGTATCTCAGTCAGCATCGCTTGGCTTCCCAGATCTCAGCTCCACCAGAACCGGCTAAAGCTCAGAAGACTCTGGACATGCTTTTTCCAGCCCCAGCTCCATCCGGATGTGGGAAGACCGAGAGTACACAGAAAGCTCCCCTGCCTACTGGTGAGCTGAGCACGGCGGCCAGGCACAGAGTGGACGGGGGCAGCACGAGGGGTCGTCCTGCAGGGCGACTGAATCCCCGCCCCACACCTAGACCACCTTGGGAAGTACCAACCCCAGTCTCCTCTTGTGTCCAATGTGGTGGCGCTCCTCTGTAGGGTCCTTGTGAGCTAGTACATGGTGAGCACCTAGGACAGCGCCTGGGGTAGACTGGCCGTTTGACTGTCACTTATTATCCTTGTCCACAGTGTTGACACAGCTTCGGTCAAAGTGGGATTCTCACAAATGGGCAACTTTCATTCTCTCATACGCTCTATGGCCAATGTATCACCCTGAGCATCAAACACTCCATTTCTAGTCATTGATCCAGAGAAATCATCTGAAACAGGAACAAAAATTCATCCTTGGCAAAGTGTATTGCCATTGGGTTTAAACTGGAAAATAAAAGAGGACAGTCTAAATGCTCCACGTCGAGAAACTCGTTCTGTCAATTACGATACACACACAGGACAGAATGTTCTGCAGTTACTGAAGGCATGGGTGGGAATTCTGAGCGACAGGAGGAAATGCTTACAGTATGATTTAATGGAAAGGAACAGGACTCTATAAACTATGTTAAATATACAAAAAAAAAGGCTTAGTAAAAGGAATGAAAGGAAATATACTTTCCCGAGATGGTGGCTTTTGGGTGGTTATGGGTGGGGGCTAGGTTATGGGGGTATTGTTTTCTTCTGATATACAGTTTTCACACACATCCACACCCACATATACATTCATGCACACACATGGCCTCCCGTGACCCGCAGCCCTGCCAGTGACCCCCCTGGGCTGACTCAGGGGCTCCTCTAAGGCACGGTCCCCAGCCTTCACTGGCGGGCGTGTGAGCATCTCTGGTTGGTGACAGTTATGTCCCAGCCAGGGCCAAGTATGTGGCTGGTGGGTAGGATCCAGGTATGATGGAGAAGACAGTTCTGTAAGGAGAAGCTGTGCCTCCCAGTGAGATTCGGAAGCCCAGGAAATGGGCCAGCAATGCTCTTTTCAGTCCTCATTTCAGGCTGGGGGACCAGCCTTGACCTCTCCAGCTTAGGGAACGGCAGAGGCCAGGGTTATAAAGCCTCTCCCTGGGAGCACCCTGGACATCTGGCTGCTATGACGCTTTATCTGAAGAGAATGTCACCTCCTCCACAGCCCTGTGAAAGCAGGACCAGCCCCCTGCTAGATCTGTGTTTGTGCCTTTGTTTGTTCTCCCATTCACACCCCAAGGCTCGGCGCTCCCCTGGCCTCCACTTCTCCAGGGACCATATTGCCTGGGGCTCTCTTCCCACTGGAAACCCTCCTTTCTGGATATGGATAATGATGTAATTGCCACCATTTGGGGGCTTGCTTTATAAGTGCATGTATTGGTGCGATTTCCTACAAGAACCTCCGAGGTGGATGCTATAATGCCTATCGCTTTACAGTGGAGGAAACTGGAACTTGCCCAAGGTCACACAATGGTGACAGGAGAGACTGGGATGGGGTCTGACCCAGAGAGAAGACAGCCGGCTCTGAACCAGCAGGTGGGCCCCCCACCAGACACCACGTCTGCTGGTGCTTTGATCTTGGACTTCCCAGCCTTCAGAACTGTGAGAAATACACATCTGTTGTTTTAGCCCCCAGTCTGTGGTATTCATTATATCATCCAGAAAGGACTACTAAGGGCTGAAATAAGGGAGCCCTGCAGACATCGGAATGAGGACTGTCCCAAGCAGACACCAGCCAGGCGATGTGTTCCTGGGTGACCCAGGGACCGTGTGGTTGCTGCAGTGAGTGAGGGGCAGAGTGTAGAAGGGGCAGTGACGGCACGACAGGCTGGACCCTACGGGCCTCTGCGAGGGATGGGAGGCCGTGGCGGGGGTCCAGAGGGAACTGTATGAACTGTGTGTGCTTGAGGCCCGTCACTCTGGCTGCTGTGCTGAGTGAGGACAGACCCTGGGTGAGGATGGGAGAGGTTAGGACCATGGTCCAGGCACGTGCTTGGACCAGAACCATGGTGGTACAGGTGATGAGGGACAGGGAGATTTTGGATATATCGGGACTGTGGGGCAACTTGGGCTTGCTGACGGATTAGATGTGGAGTGTGCAAATAAAGAAAAAAAAAATAGAAGAGTCAAAGTTTGGGCCTGAGCAGGAAGGATGGAGTTGTGGTTCACTAGAAGGGGGGCCCGGGGGCAAGGTCTGGTGGGGGGCGACATCAGTGCTGGCTGAGGGTGTGTTATGCTCAGGGAACCTGTTAGATGAGAAGTGCACAAAGGTTAGTTTCGAAGACTAGTTAATAAATCTATTTTCTTTTTCTTTGCACAGAAGCTGGTAATCTAGGACCTACGTGTGAACAACTTTATATATGAATATTTTTAGTGCTTGGTTTACTTGGGTTGGTATGATATATTATAGTTAAGTTACTTGAACACTGAGGATTCCCCTAATGTGTATGAATGACTGAGGCTTTGTAGATCAAGGGACTTTTCCTCCCTTGCTTGGGGAGATTTCAGGGAGAGGTGAGGGCTGAGGGAGGGGCTGGGCGGAGGCAGTCTCCAGCATCTTGATGGTATTCACAGACCCCTGCGAGTGTGAATGAAGGAGAGGACCCAGAGCTGAGCCCTGGAGCTTGGACACGTGGAGCCCAGGACGAAGCAGGCAGCGAGCCAGGAGGAGCCCAGGGGGAGCGGTACCTGGGAAACAGGGCCACCCACCCCTGCAGAGGCTGGGCGGCCCCATCACAGCTTTCCTCCTGCTCTGTCTACAGCTGCCCGGTTCTCCCCGGGGCCTGTGTATGTACTAGACTCCACCTCGTCACACACTATATACATCACTGCTGAGACCTCGCCCCTCTCTCCTGCGTCATCAAATCGGCCCCCCCAGCAGATCCCCCCTGAGCACGCTGTTCTCCAAACTGAAGAAAAGACAAAACTCCCTTCTTCACACCCTGTCTCTCTCCCACTCCTGGCCCCTTTCTCTGCCCCCCTGTACAGAAAAGCTCCTCAAAAGGATTTCTATACCTTCTTTCCATGTTTCAGGTACTTATTTTTTCAGTGAAATAAGCTGCCTTGATAATGTTGGTGCTTGGAGGGGTGAGTGGGGGAAGCAATTGGACAGAGAATTCAGGTTTGGGATCACACCAACAGGTGGGACCAGTCAGTGTGAGGATGTGTGTGTGTGTGTGAGAGAGAGAGAGAGTGGGGTGTGCTCCCAGCCATGGTCAGCTGTTTGAATTCAGGTACACAAGAGGGGGAAGAGCTGTATTTATTGATCCAAGCCTGGGCCAGTAGGAGAAAAGGAGAAAAGGTTAAGAGAGTTCATTGGACATTCAACAGAAACCATCTGGGGATACAGCAGTAAACAAAATAGCTGAAAGTTCTTGTCTCTCTGGAGTTTACATTCAAGGAGAAGGATACAGACAAGAAAAAGGAGAAATAAACAAGCTATGCAGTATACTAGATAGTGCAAAGACAGAAAACAAAGCAGAAGAGAGGAGGGGGCTGTGAGTGGGAGTCGCAAATTTAAATACTGTGGCCAGGGAAGGTGGTATTTGACTTAGCCCTGAAGTGGGTAAGGGAGGGAATATCTGGAGAAGAGTGTCCCCCATGGCGGGAACAGCAGGTGCAAAGGCCCTGGGGTGGGAGCAGCCCCAGTGTATTTAAGGACCAGCCAGCAGGCCAGTGTGGCTGGAGTGAAGTGAGCCCGGGGTGAGTTGTAGAAGATGCAGTCAGAGACTTAAATGCGGCTGGATCATGGGCCTTGAGAGCACTGGACGAGCTTTAGCTCTTATTCTAAAATAGACGGGGGCCATGGAAGGATTCTGAGCAGAAGAGTGACATGAACTGACCGTCATGCTGTCAGGTGCTCTGGCTGCTGTGCAGGGGAAGGGGACCAGCTGGGGGCCACGGTACCATCCAGAGGAGAGAGGATGGTGGCTCGGACTTCAGTGGGAGAGATGAGAGGTGGTGGGTTTGGAATGTCTTTTCTAGGGACTCTGATGAGGGGCTGTGGAGTCTAAGATGCTCAGGGGAAGAAGTGAGGCGATGGAGGGTGGTGGACGGCAGGAAGCGGTCAGGTACTGGATTCGCGGTGCCCACGCGGCTGAGGAATTGCCAGAGTGGAGATGTGAAGTCAGCAGGGGCCCGAGCTAGAAGTGCCAGGAGCTGTCGGGGAGCAGGGTGGTTGAAGTGGAGACGCTGGAAGTCTCCGGGCATGTCTCGTTCTGCTTACGACTGCAGGAGCAAGAGCTGATGCCCAAAGCGGGGAATTGAGGTAAGTGGAGTGTGTAGGGGGGCGGGATGCTGGAGGTGGTATCTGAGAGAGATGGAAGATGATTGCCTGGTGGTGGAGAGCATGATACGCGCATCAGGGAGAAAGGAATCACAGTTGTCTCCAAGTGGCCCATCTCCACGCTGCGCCTGGTGGCAAAGAGCGGGAGGGAAATGGTCACCACCTAAGAGGGCCAGCAGTGTCCTGAGGAGCCAGGCGTCTGCTGCAGGAGAGGGAAGGTGTGCTCAGTGGGGAGGGGGTGGGATGCTGGGTGGTGCAGCCTGTGGTCCCCGTGGGCTGAGATGGCAGGGAGATGGCAGGTCTGGGGATGGGGGTGACCGAAAGGCCTGGGGGTCCAGGCGTCCTTGGCATCTGTGTGCCCTTCTCCCTTCCCTGTAGCTTTTCTCTTCCACATCATTCAGTCCCCAGGACTGACCATCTGGGGATTCAAGGGCTAATAGCACTGGCGTCAAGTCCATGGGGCCTGAGAATCTGGGTTGTCTGTCCCTTCCCATTGCCTCGGTGTTGGGGACCAGCTAGCCACATCAAGTCCACGTCCCACTGCCCAACATTTCAGAATCTCTGGACTCTTCCAGCCCTCATTTCAGGTAAAAATCCCCTAAATTTGTCTTTTATCGTTGTTTCTTGTGTGTAGTGAGCCAGCTGGCCAGAAGGAAGCTCCTGAGAGGTGGAGGTGCTGCACCATGCTATAGATGCTCCTGCTTTGTCATGGCATTCAGGTCACGTCACCTCCTCTGAGAAGCCGTCCCGGATTTCTGCATGGGGCTTGTGTGCTCCTTCCTCTATTCCTGCAGGGGCAGCAATCGTTTTCGTATATGTTTTAGGCTTTGCAGCCCACATATGGTCTCTGTTCCACATCCTTCTTTGTTTTATCAGTTCGTTTGTTTGTCTGGTTTTTTTTTACAACCCTTTAAAAATGTACAAACCCTTCTTAGCTAGTTGACTGTACTGAAATAGGCCACAGGCTGGGTTTAGCCCACAGGCTGTAGTTTGCCGAATAACTCGTTCAAATCATCATTAAAGTGCTTTGCTGTCGTCTGTCTTTGCACTCATTTTTGAGCTACTAGAGGGCGGGGCTTGTATCTGACCCCTCACCATCTGACACAATGCTAGGTGAATGAATAAGTGATGTTGCGTAAAATATCCTCTGACATTTCCCAACTGACTCTTCTATCATTATTTTTTCTACCTACCTGCCTCTCACATGTTAAATAAATAACCTCCTTAAGAGTCTCCAAGTCAGCTATTAAACAGTCACTCCACAGATGTACGCAAAGCTCCCAGTGATATAAATGGCTGTCATTTATTAAGTTCTTTGCTGGCAGCCGACTGTTGTAGAGGTGAAGCCAACATTGTGTGTGTGTGTGTGGGCATGCGCGCGAGCGTGCGTGCCTGTGCATGTGTGCATACGCACACGTGCTCACCCGTGTGATTCAAGTACAGACCACTGGGCCTCTGTGCATCCCACGGTCACGCTGACGTGCCCTCCATGGTCCCAGCTCTCCAGCTGGATCAAGTACGCTAATCCTTACCACTTCTCCAAGGACTTAATTCACTTAAAAAATCATATAATTGCATTTTCAGCATAATTAGGTACCTAATTACATGACTAAATGTCCTCAGTCAGGCTGCATGTGTAAAGAATGAGGATGCAGTTAGCCACGTTTTGTTATGAGGTTTCCAGGAGGCTCATCAGTTGGTAAATAGGAGGTAGAAAGTGTTTTTCTCTTCCCTTCATGGGGTTTGACAGGCAGGAAAATGAGCAGGACAGTGAGAGTGGTGGGAGGTGGCTGGGGACTTGTGCTGCCCTGGGATCTCGGTTAAAGCCTCAGGAGAGCCTGTCAGATGAAGGCATGGAGTACTCGCGGTCTACAGACAGACACTAGCACTCCCCTCCCCTCCAGCATGTGCTAACGGGAGGCCACAGTGACCTAGAGACACAGGACCTTCAGTTCATGGGCCCAAAAGGTGAAGATGGAGCAAAGGATCCTCAGCGGAAGGAAAGCGTGTTCCTCCTCCACTCCCTGGACTTCTTCTCCTCCCCTCAAGCCAGGGTAGGGGCTGCACTAAGAGTTGCTGCGTTCTCCCCACTCTGGGTGGAAGGGTCCTGAGCCTCAGCGTTCCTATGGGTGCAATGGGGCCACGAGTGAGCCTGCCGCTGGGGGCGGTTGTGAGGATGACATGAGATGATGTGTATGATGGTATGGGATGAGTCTGTGTGCCATACACATGAGCTGATACTGAGTGATACCACTGTGATTTGTTGTTTCTGCTGAGATAGTGTTTGAAAAGGGCGCTAGGAAAGAGAGGGTGCATTCTGATCCAAATACTGGGAGCGTGTGGCTTGGGGTGGTGGTAAGGAGAGGGGCGAATGTACGTCAGCAAACTGCTCTTTACAAAAATTGTCTGAAAGTGCTTCAAGGGGGCATCTTGTGGGTGAAGGGAGCATGGGTTGCAGTAACAGAGAGATATGGCTGTGAGTCCAGGCTCCTCCACCATGATGTGCAACCCTGTTGCATGTGACCCTCTCCAACCCTCAGCTCACTGATCTGTAGAGTAGGACACACCTGCCTGGCTCCCAGGGGTTGGTACCCAACACATGACAGCTCTTCTTATTATCCACATTTATTTGAGAATAGCTCCTTCTCACACACACCCACACAAATACACATACACACACAATTGGCCTCTGGATGCAGGGTCCCTAGGGGGGGAAGCACAGGGGAAGAGTTCCTGTGGCTTGGGGGTCAGGGAGTGCTTGTTTATCTCCTGGAAGAGTTGGGCTTCCTGAGTACTTCCTCTGTGCTGTTAGCCCTCTTCTGTCCTCTGGCTATCAGGGCAGGAAATGGGCTTCAGGAAGTCACCAGTTCACCTCCTCAGTTTGCATCAGGCAATGGAGCTAGGAAGTTGCTCACCCCTGGCTCAAGCCCCTGTGCTGTCTCAGTGCTCGGGAAGGAAAAGCCATTTCTCTTCACTGTTCCTGCCCCACCACCCCAATGTCCCATCCTCCCACTGTTTTCCTGGCTGATGAAGATACTCTATAATATGTCTCAATCCATCACCCGGGAACACTCCTGCTCCATTTTCCCAGCATCTCTCTCCCCTAAAGGTCTTGTGATTTATGTTTCGCCTACATTAATCTTTTAAAAGCAAAGAAGCCATAAACACACACATAACTCTTCCTCCTGTCAGTTGAAATCCCATGACACAAACGCAATGCCATCTAAATTAAATGTTTCTTTCACAGAAAGTGATAAATGCCCTGGAGACTAATCAAAGAAAGCCAACAAACTTAGAGTTTGTTTCATTTCAGAATTTTGTAGGTGGTTTGTTTAAAGTCCAACAACTGGTTAACATCTAATGACTGATGGGAATGGTGAGTTGCACCCTCCTACTGTTTTAATGCAGCCAATATAAACAGGATTCATTACCCATCTTGCCCCATCAGGGATCTTGGCACCTCAAAATTGGGTTTGAAATCTAACACGTATTATGGGGAGAAGGGTAAATACAAACACAATTTATTATTCTATTGGACTGGTGTACTAATTTCTTAAACAAACCAAGTAAGAGAGCAAAAACAGTTACCCGAAAAGACATTAGCCAGTTACAGGGTTGGACCTATTTGAATGATCAGGACTCCAAGATAAGCCAGATGGTCTAAGACAATATAGATTTCAAATAACTTTATCCTTATTACTATGGATGATTTTACATTGAAACAAATGTTATTTTTAATTTTACACCTTTCAAGTAACTATTTGGAATAGAAGAAGGAAGGAAAATATGAATGACTCAATGCAGTACATGTCTTGAGTTTATTTTCCTCTCCTCCTTTTCCTTGTCTTATTACTTCTTCTAACATCACTATCCCATTCAATATCATTAATAAACTTTATCATTCATCTGCTTGGTGAGTAATGAGCAATGAACAGTCTTAAAGGTCAGGTTAGAGAAGCTGAGTCTTCTCTTGTAGGCAATGAACAGGTGAGAGATTATAGAAAAAGGGAATCTCTAGAAATTTTGTAGCACAGGGATGGAAAGGAGGAGAACTTTCTTTCTTCTAAGTTTAGAAGAGTCATTGGGACCTATCAAGAGAGGATCAGCATGACACAATGAGCAATCAACAGGGCTGAGAGTAGTGGACATGGAGAAGGTGGTATGGGTGTGAAGTGGGGGCTCCAGGCAGGCACACCTGACAAGGCTGGAAGTCTTGAGGGTTAGAGAGTTTGAGGTTCTGGAAGGAGTGTGGTTAGCAGTTAATGAAGGAGACATCAGTGTGTTGGAGCATTATGAATAAGGATTTATTGTTTTGTATTTAAATATATCCAATTATTGAATCGTTTCTACAATTACATCATTTAAAGCATTACAAAATTAAGATGGGTTTCAGATTTTCACATTTACACAAAAAATAAGTTTTTCACTACTGTGGGTGGCATCCATGAGATAGATGGAAAGGATAAATAAAGGGGAAATCTCAAAAGGTTCCCCAAAGGTGTTTTTAAGACTGGAAATGCCCCATCTACTAGAAATCTTTGTAGTTAGGGACCTGGCCAGGGGCTCGAGATGGTGGGCTTGCTCACAGCAGTAGGAGCCTCTAACTCACGGTCCTCAGCTCTGGCTGGACATTAGCATCTCATGGGACCCTTTAAAAAACACCCATGTCCATGCCCTGTCCTCCTGGGGTTGCCAGAAAAAACACAGGATGCCAGTTAAATTTGAGTTTTGGATAAATAACAACGCAATTTTTAGTGTAAGTATGTCCCAAATATTGCATGCCACCTCCACGGACTATTCAGTTCTTTTGTCAACTTAGCAGATGCCCTGTGAGTTTCCTAATAGGGATTCACCCAGAGGAGAGCACGGGGAACTCCCGGGCCTGAGCCCAGAGCCATAGCCTCAAGCAGTCGGAATTCCCACATTGTCATCTCACACATTCACAACCTGCCTGTCCCTTGTCAGCCCCTTGGAGGTCACACGGACTCCAGTTCTATTTTACACCCCCAGGTACTGGCTCATGCTGTGCCTTCTGCCTGGAATGTTCACTCCACCTGGCTTATCTGGTGAATGTCCACACGTCAATCCACTCTGGTCCAACACCACCCATGGAGGGTGTCTGTTCTGACCTTCCAGGAGGAAGTGACCTCCTGTTTCTATGGACAAGCTCATCAAACACATCAAAATAACCCTGGGGTACCGGGAGGGCTGTGGCATCTTCCTGTGGGTGTCTGGCATTTTGCAAGGTGACCAGCACATAGAAGGTGGTCATCAAAAGCTTACTAAGTAAAAGCTGTCCCAGCAGTCCAGTGAAATGCAGCAGGAAAAATCATCCAGACGAGTAGTGACAAAAGCAGGAGCGTGCAGTGATTGCTAAACCAACTAAACTGAAGTGAGCACCTACTAGGTGTCAGGGGCTTGCTTTTATCTCCCCACACTGCAGAGAACATGTACACATGCTGGTCCTCTGGTTCTCGTGATTACCCATGGATGCTTTGACTGATTTCAGGAGAGAGATTGGAGGGGCCCCACTCCTTCTTCCCCAGACACCAGCTCACGTGAGCAGCCAACCTGGCTGGTCCTCCTGGCCTGCTCCTCAGCCTGCCCTTTCTCTGGCCTTCAGCGTTTTTCAGCCTTGCTGTCTGGGAAGGCTGGTTTTTCGATATTTCAGCTCTAATCTCAGGCCTTTCAGGCCCTGTCCATCTCAGGGCCGACCACCCACAGGGTCCTGCTTCGGGGACTGAAAAGGCAGGAGCTGCTCTGCCCAGCTATGCTGCCAATCCTTTCCATGACGTTTGCTTTGACAGCACTCCTGCAAACCATCTGAAGGCAGCTGCACCCCTCTGCACCCATCCCGCGGGCCCCCTCGGTGGCTGCACCTCCAATCACTGGCCCATAGTGCCAGGTGGCCCTGCCTGACCACCCCGCATGGAAGGCTACTGTCTCCACCGGGTCTCGGAGGGACCTTTAGCCCTGTGTGCATCCATGTGCGTAACGGCCTGGAGCAGAGGGCAGCCAGGAGATCGGCTGGGCTCCTGCCGCTGCTTTTTATGGGTCTGCTCTGTGCTGGGGCTTCACTCACATCATCTCACGCTCAAGATGCTTCTCACTCAAAACCCGCTCTCATGGGACAGCCACAAATCACAAGTACCTCTCATGAGCTGAACTCCCCCGAACAGCCTTGCTAGCCGGGCATGTCCATCCTTTCTTTCAACACGAAAAGACTGAAGCTCAGAGACAGTAGCCAAGGACAGAGCCAGGATTCAAACCCAGACTAAGGCTCTACTGCTGACCCTGCCACCAGGCCCTGGCCCAACCTTCCAATGTAGGGCGGACCCTGGTGGCCAGTCGTGGCGAGATGCCCTCCACCTGTGAAATCCTGGCTGCTCCCAGCAGGGCACTGGACACAGGGATGACGAACCCATTTTATAGATGGGACAACTAAGGTCAGAAAGCCCAAGTCACTTTTCACAAAACAATCAGCTAGCCCAGTCTGTCCTACTCTAAGGACAAGGAAGTTTAACAGTGACCCAAGCTTAAAGGAAAAGAAGTTAAGGTTTGAGGGTAGAATTTCTGTCTTCCAGTGGTGTGTGTGCAGGGTCGGAGGAGGGATGAGCTCCTTGATCTCCTTCAAATCAGAGTTTCCAGGAGCAGGCTGGGCAGCCTGGGCTTTGGGGGCTGCAAACCTGCTTCAAACCCGATCACACCACATTAGACCAAATGCCTTAATCCCACCCCCACACCCCACACCCCTTTCCTAGTCTCAGTGTCTTATTGGGAACAGTAGTGCCTCACAGGGAAAGGCTCAAACCACACACCTTATCCCGATACGCCCCTGGGAGGAGCCGGCTCCCACTGTCATGTCCGGAGCCCTAAGGCCTCCTGAGGCCCTTTCTCTCCATCAGCCTCCACGCCAAAACTTTGTCCCCATCAGGTCCTGTGGCCTGTGGTCACTGGAAGTCGGCTCTCATGTCTAAGAAAGCAAAGAAGCTTCCTGGGTCTCACTGCCCACACTTCTGACGGGTTGGGCCTGGGGGGCAGGTTGAGAAAGCATCTGGTGAGCGCTGGGCCCAGGACCATTTTATCAGCACCAGGCCAGCCAGTGCTGGCACCAGATCCCCTGCTGCTGCCTGATAAGAAGCTCAGCTCTGCTTTCTTGAAACCGCTGGAGCCTTATCGGAGGCAGACCTTGGGTGAAGGAGCCATTTCCATCAGCGTGAATAAAGGGAAGGAAAAAAAAAGCCGGAAGAAATACAACGCCTTTGCACGCAGACACAGCCAAGCTATGTGCACTGCTGCTACAGGGCAGCACCACGGGCGACCCCGCTCAGGAGCGAGGCGGGGCCTGAGCTGAAAGCAAAGAGGTGGGCTCCCTGAGCGTGCTGCCGGCCAGGTCTCCCCACCTGTGTGTGTTGAGGGGGGCAGGCCATGCTTAAGCATGAAGCATTTATCCCCTTAGATTTTATATTTTTATTGAAGCAGAGTTGATTTACAATGTTGTGTTGGTTTCAGGTGTATAGAACAGCGATTCAGTTATTATATGTATATATGTGTGTGTGTGTGTGTATGTATATATATAAATTCTTTTCCAGATTTTCCCTTATAGGTTATTACAAAATGTTGAGTAGAGTTCCCTGTGCTATACAGTAGGTCCTTATTGATTATCTATTTTATATATAGGAGTGTGTACATGTTAATCCCAGACTCCTAATTTACCCCTCCTCCCTTTCCCATTTGGTGACCATAAGTTTGTTTTCTGTCTGTGGGTCTATTTCTGTTTTGTAAATAAGTTCACTTGCATCTTTTTTTTTTTTTTAGATTCCACATACAAGCAATATCACACGATATTTGTCTTTCTCTGTCTGACTTCACTTAGTGTGATAATTTCTAGGTCGTCCGTGTTGCTGCAAATGGCAGTATTTCATTCCCTTTTAGGGCTGGGTACAAAAGCCCCTTAGGTTTGTAGCACATAAAGTGCATGGCATCATGGGGGGAGGCTACTGCCTGCCTGTAGGTGAGCCTGTCAGGTGCAGAGTTTGGAATCGAATGACACCTGGATGTGGGCCTGCCTCTGCCATTTGCTGTTGGTGTGGCCTCGGGACAGTCACTTTATCCCCTTTCCAGGAACACTCAGGGGTTGTGTGATACCCCGACCCCTCTTTTAAGCCGTGTATAAGAGCACTCCCCTCCCCAGTGGGCACATGGACAGCCCGCCCTGGCACCTTGGCTTAGAGAGACTCAGGAGATGCTGACGCCCTCTCCACGCCCTCTCCACACCCTCCGGCCTGTATCAGGCTGCAATGAGGACCTGGCGAGATAAGAAATGTGCTCCTGCCTTGGTATGTGTGAGCAGTTCCGAGTACAAACGGGTGCCCGGTGGCCCGACTTCCAGCACCGCTGTTCATGGAGGTGAGAAGCCAGTCACTTGAGTAGCGCCTGGATTCTCGCGCTGGGATCACGTTATCCGAGGACAGGAGGCGCCCAGGATGAGCTCCTGGGTTGTGTTTATGTGGCCCTGGTCACTTAACTGGATGACTCCTGGGACTGCTCAGAA
This sequence comes from Globicephala melas, assembly GCF_963455315.2. Lineage (NCBI taxonomy): Eukaryota > Metazoa > Chordata > Mammalia > Artiodactyla > Delphinidae > Globicephala > Globicephala melas. The sequence continues at coordinate 108,065,846 of NC_083320.1, read as the reverse complement.
GACTAAACACAACAGTGTGTAAATATAAAGCAGACGAGAATAAGCTCTCAACCTCCGTTCCTGCCGTATGAACCTGGCTGCTGGAGGGCCCTGCCTCTGCAGAGGGTTGTATTAATTTGTGCCTCTGACATAGGGGTTGCAGAGAGACTGAGGCGGAGAGTCCTGGCTTCCAATCTGAGCTGTAGGAGCCTGTGCTGGCCACCTCTCCGATCTCAGGGAGAAAGAGCCTGTGTTTCTAGGCTGTTCTTTCATACCGCTGGGGATGCAGGCACACGTGTGCACACACGGACAGAGGCCAGCTTTCAGAAGCCTTTCTGGGATTGCCGGTTGTGTCTTCTGGGTGAGGCCGAGGTGTCTGTGGGGACGTCCTTCCCCAGGCAGGTGGCAGCATGGGCCCCAGGAGCCTGGGGCTCTCGACCACCCTTGTCCACACCCTTTCCTGGTTCTCTTCTCCACCCCTGCTGGCCAGACCCTCCACCCCTGGGGGCTGCTCCGTGCCCTCTGCTGGGCTGCGTCCCCGGGGCTTCCGTGGACTCAAAGCTGCAGGGGAGGGACAAACACACGCCCCCTCTGGCCCTGGGTGGGGCTCTGTCCCATCTCTTCACGCTCCCAGCTGGTCCCCAAGGGTCCGGACGGCCTGTGACGGCAGGTACTGGGGACCCCACATCCACACTCATTCTCTGTAGAGCCCGGCACGGTCCTGTGGAAAAGCTCTACACGAAAGATGCAACTAGCAGTTCCAGAGAGGCTCTGAAAGCCGGCCTCTGTGTGTGTGTGTACGTGCGTGTGTGCACATGTGTGCCTGCATCTGAGGCGTCTTTCAGGGCAGCTGAGAGCAAACGGGGCGCTTGGTGAAGTGCCCCCATCTCCCCCTGCATCTCAGGCACCCCTTGGGAGTTCTCCGCCATCCTCTTCCCTCCCTCTCAGCTCCTACCCCGTGTCACGGCTCACTCAGGGACTTGCTAGAGCGGAGATGCTGAAGGGCTCCTCTCTCGGGGTTAGAAGCCTTCTGGCAGGGGAGACTCAGGAAGATGCTACAGCGGGTACTGGGACACAGTCCCATCGTCCCTCTGCCGCCTTATCTGTCTGACTTCATCTCCTAGTTACCACTTTCCACTCTCCTCTCCTCAGGGCACTGGCCTCTGTCAGTTCCTTGAGCAGGCCAAGCCTGCTCCTACCGCAGGGCCTTTGCACGTGTTGTGCTCTCTGCCTCTTGCCTCCTCTCAGATATTCCTGCGTTTGGCTCCCTGGCTTCCTTTAGGTCTTTCCTAAACATCACCTTACCCAGTGGAGATTCTCTTTAAAATGGCAGCCCCTCTCGTCCCTCCACCCTCTGTCCTTTCCTGGCTTGATCATCCTCCCTGCACTTAGCACCATCTCACCTACTGAGCATTCTACCCACTTGTCTTGTGTCCATCTGTCTATCCGCACTAGAACATAAACTCCCTTTTGGGATGACTGTTGGTTTGTCCACTGTCACATCCCCAGGGCCTGACACACAGTTGGTGCTCAAAACAGGCTCATGGACTGTGACGTCTGAGCTAAAAGCTTGCTGGTGCCGGTGGCAGAGGCAAAGAGCATGGGTGTAGACTCAGGGAGACTATTGTTGAACTCAGGATCCACTGTTTTATAACTGGTGAGGTGTGGACACACTTTCCCCCCCTGAGACTCCATAGACAATCTGAAAAGAGGGATAATAACCTCCTGAGATGTGGAGAGATGTCAATAAGTTTGATAAAGAAGATGTGGTACATATATACAATGGAATATTAGCCATAAAAAAAGAATGAAATAACGCCATTTGCAGCAATCCCACTCCTGGGCATATACCCAGAAAAGACAAAATCTCTAATTTGAAAAGATACATGCACCCCAATGTTCATAGCAGCACTTTGCACGATAACCAAGACATGGAAACAACCTAAATGTCCATCAACAGAGGAATGAATAAAGAAGATGTGATACACACACACACACACACACACACACAATTGAATACTACTCAGCCATAGAAAGAATGAAATAATGCCATTTGCAGCAACGTGAATGGACCTGGAGATTATTATACTGAGCGAAGTAAGTCAGAGAAAGACAAACATCATATGATATCGCTTATATGAGGAATCTAAAAAAACGAATGATACAAATGAACTTATTTACGAAGCAGAAACAGACTCACAGACTTAGAGAATGAACTTACGGTTACCAGGAGGGAAGAGTAGGGAGGAGGGATAGATTGGGAGTTTGGGGTTGACATGTACACACTGCTGTATTTAAAATGGATAAACGACAGGGACCTACTGTATAGTACAGGGAACTTTGCGCAATATTATGTAACAACTTAAATGGGAAAAGAATTTGAAAAAGAAGAGATACATGTATAACGGAAGCACTCTGCTGTACACCTAAAACTAACACAACATGGTTAATCAACTATACTCCAATATAAAAGTTAAAAAAAAATTCAGGACAATGCTCCTGGCCCAACACCAGTCTGGGTCCTAGTGAGAAGCCCTGTTTTCTGAAGGAAGCGGGAGAGATGGCAGGTCCCGGGAGAGCCTGTCTGGTGTGTGGCCCTTTTTCCTACACCTGCCTAGTTGGGGTGAGGATTTTCTGCAGGGCAGCAGGAGAGCCCCGAATGCCTGTGTCTACAGAGGGGGTGACAAGAGGTCAAGAGAAGGTGAAGGCCAAGAGAGGGATCCTCCCTTTGGCAGGTTGGGTGGATCAGGTCGGGGGAATGAGACACTCCATCTGCACCCAGGTGAGAGCTGGGCCTGGCCTGATGGGCTTCCCTGGCTGCTGCCTGGTGCCTGGCCTCAGCTGCAGGTCTTTCTTCCGTGGCTTCTCATCTACCCATGAGGCTATGGTTTCCCCAGAGAGAGGTGCAATGGGGCCAGGTAGGCTCTAGGCCTAGAAGTCGAGCCATTGGAGATGCTCCTGTTGGTTCAAGACAGAGGTCAGAAAACTTTTTAAATAAAGGGCCACATAGTAAATAGTTTAGGCTTTGTGGGCCATGTGGTCTCTGCTACAACTCTGCCATTGTCCCATGAAAGCAGTCATGGACACGTGCAAACAAATGGGTGCAGCTGTGTTGCAATACAACTTTACTTATAAAAACAGGTGGCAAGCGGATTGGGCCTGTGGGCCTTTGTTTGCAGACCCCTGGCTTAAGTCCCTGTGTCACTGAGTCTCTCTCATCCCTCTCAGGCTAACATTTGCATTGTGCTTGCCCCCTGCTAGGCCTGGGCCATTACCTACATCTTCTCATTTAAGGTGCCCACGGGGATGGAGCCGTTGAGTGACCGGCCTGCACCTTGAACCCAGGTCTGTCACGCTCGCAGCCTATACTTTCAACTTGTGTGATCATTAGCTGTTAGAACGCAGGCCACTGTCCACTACTGTGGCCACTTTATATAGATTCCAGAGTCTGGCCACACCCAGGGCTCACTGCATCTTGAACACCCCATGCGTTTGAGAGGATGCAGGCACCAGGGTAGTGGAAGCCAAAGAGGGTGACGTCACCATCCCAAGTTCACCTGCACTAGTTAGTGGTGGGGTTAAGACAGTGGTTGGAGAGGTGGCATGGGCTTTAAACCTTGCACGGGGTTGAGGCCATCTCTGCTGGTGAGGGATGTGGCCCGGGCCTCTCCGACTGGGCCCTGGGTACCTCCCCTGGCTGACTCCACTGACTGGCAAGGCCCCGTCATAGAGAGTCTCACCAGGGAATCCTGAGCCCTGAGATGTCAGGTCCCAGAACAAGATAAATGGCCTATCCAAGTGGTCACAGCCTGGCTACACCAAGGGCTTGCTCCAGGGAGGCCAGAGGAGGTCTGGGCAGCGTCCTGCTCTGGTACAAGGGTCCCTGAGCGGAGCTAGTTGGCTCAGGAGACGTCAGAAGCCGAGTCAGAGGAGAACTCCCACCCTCTGCTCATTTCTCCTCAGGGAGGGCCCCACTCAAAGGAGCTCAAAGGAGAACCATGGGGCCCCTGGGCAGGAGGCAGGGCAGTGAGAGGTCAGCCTTTTATCTGTGTAGACAGTCAGGCCTCTGTTCCCAGAGCCCCAGGGCAAGGAGGGCAGGAACTCAGATAATTGTGCCTTCAGGGCAGTGTGACCCCATGGCTTTTACCAAAAGCACAGAGGATGGTGAAGATTTGGCCATAGGCCAGAGCCTCAGGAAATAAACAGCCCTGAGGTGCCCTTGTGTGCGAAACACAGCCTTCCAGGGTGTCTGAACTTGGAAGGGAAGCCATGGATTTCATCTGCCTTTGACTGCATTGTCCTCAAAGATGTATTCTGACTTTCTCTAGCATTGTTTGCTTTTTCAGGGAGTGACAAACATCATTTCACTCAATTGAGTTCTTTACAAATAGCATCTTCCAGAAGATCTTTCCAGAAGCTCCACGATTCTTAAATAGGAAATGACCTAGGGCTGGTGACCAAAGCCTGATATAAATAAGTAGTTTAAAAGCGCATTGGAACCAACTTTCTTTCACTCCTGTGAAAGAGAATTTTGTTCCCCTTTGAAACTCCCCATTTCCTACACATACAAATGGTGACGGTGAGCAGGGCTTAAAAGACAGCCTCAGGGTTGGAGCATCTGGGTTCAAATAACAGCCCTGCCACTCCCAGCCTGTCCTGCACCTGGAAGATGGAGGCTGCATCCACAGACCCAACTCACAGTGAGGGATGAGGGTGACGAGGAACGAACACTTCGAACCAACATTTGCTCAGCGTGTATGACACACCAGACCATCCCTGCTCACAGCAGGTACCCCGTATCCTTGCAGTACTTTTTGTATTTTTACATCCTTGCCACTTGTCTTGACTTAAGTCATTTCCCAGAGTTAGAATGTTCTCAACAATCGGCATTGGTCTGTGAACTAAATATTGCCTGTCTTATCAGTAAACAGAGGGCGCTGCCGCCATCAAGCCATCACATTACAGACGGTGAGCCCTGAGAGAACTCAGGATGGAACAGGATGCCCGCCATCCAGCAGTCAGCCACTGCGGCCACCCGAAACGATGCACCCGGAGGAGACTCAGGCTGAGAAAGCACAGGACACTGGCCCCAGGGAGCAGAGGTGCATATCAAAGGAATGATTTCAATGAGCCGGGACTCTTGCCTCTTCCCATACGTAGAAAAGCGCTAAATTCATTAACGTGAGATGTCTGCTTTTCTTTGATTAACGGTAATCTTTTGATGTTCTGACTATCTGGTCTTTTGTTGCGAAAACTCCTATATATCCTGGCTCCCCACCTTGCCTCTTTGGAAAAGTTTCTCAGAATTATCTGAATGCTGTGTCCTGGGCTTAAGTCCTCAGATTTGTCCATTGAATAAAACATAACTCTCAACTTTTAGGCTGTGCATTTTTTTTAATTTTATTTTTTTAATAAATTGATTGATTTTATTTAATCTATTTTTTTGGCTGCATTGGGTCTTCGTTGCTATGCATGGGCTTTCTCTAGTTATGGCGAGCAGGGGTTACTCTTTGTTGTGGTGCATGGGCTTCTCATCGTGGTGGCCTCTCTTGTTGCTGAGCACGGGCTCTAGGCATGCGGGCTTCAGTAGTTGTGGCATGCGGGCTCAGTAGTTGTGGCTCGCAGGCTCTAGAGCGCAGGCTCAGTAGTTGTGGTGCATGGGCTTAGTTGCTCCATGGCATGTGGGATCTTCCCGGACCAGGGCTCGAACCCATGTCCCCTGCATTAGCAGGCGGATTCTTAACCATTGTGCCACCAGGGAAGTCCCGGTTGTGCATTTTTTTCAGTTAACAGGTCACTGACAACTTCTTCAAGTACAAAGTCTTAATTCAACAAGATAAACCTATATCTGGTTAAGGAGAAATTCACCATAATTTAATATCAGCTGTCAATATTAGCTAGTTTTAGATAGCAATTTATATTTGAGAAGTTATCTTACTTTAAGTTATTCTTTAAATATCTAGATATCTTCTTTAAATATAGAAAAGACACAGGCAATTCGATCTGAAACCTGAATTCCTGTGATAAGAAATTTCTCACTAGGAGGATGGGATTATTTTTATTCCTGTCATGATGTGTGCCTTGCTGCCCCAAGAAGCCCAACGATGCTTTGAGGGCAGGGATCTTGTCTTTAGACTTTCTTTGTCTCCTCCTGCACCCCTAGGGCAGGTGACAAGACGGACACATCGTAAGCCTATGAATTTCTGCTGATGAACCACGGATGTACACGGTGGTTAGTAAACATTTGTGGATAAATTGTTTCCCTAATGGAATTATCCATCTAGTTTCTAACTTTTCAGATTTTCTTCATGGACTCTTGAAGTTTGATAAGAACCTCTCTCAGGGAATTAATTGGTAAAGTGATTGACAGCTGGGTGTACACTGCAGTCTGGCTGTAGGCAAATAATTGAACCACAGTGAAGGCATTTTATGGCTTCATGTGATGGAAATGTCTAATACGGAAGGATCCTCTGAGATGCAAGCCCCAAAGCATCATCACTGACGATGAATAGTGCCTGGACATCAGTCGGCCGTCCTGGGAGGCACCAGCTAGGAGGCTGCAAACAGCGTTACGTGAAGCCCTCAATGTCCAGCGATGACTTGAGGGTGAGCATCACAAGGGGGCCCTGGAGTGGGGTCACCAGGCCTTTTCTCCCCCACTCCACTATAACAGATGGGTTTTTATTGCTTTCATGTTTCCAGACTTCATCTAAGAATTTATTTTGTAGAAATGTCATTACTCCTGAAAAGAACTGCAGTGGAGATCTGTAGCTGTGACATCGTTTTTTAACGTGTGTGTTTTTCAGGGTGGGGACCCCAGATGGGAAGCCACTGATTTGGGAGATTGAGGGATGTATGGCTTTCATTCCTTTTGGTGACTCTGCAGTCCCAGCATTAGCTCCTCTGCACCACCCCGTCCTGTCCCCACTTAAGAACCTGCTGAGTGAGTTTCCATGGCAGAAACAGTGCACCCCCAAGGGAAGCAGAGACTCGCACTCCACGCACGACAGCTGGCTGTGTAAACTCTCCTAACTTCTCTGAGCTTTGCTTTATTCACCTATCAGAGGAGGCGAGTGGTGCCTCTTTCTTTTTCATTTTATTTTTTATTGAAGTATAGTTGATTTATAAGGTTGTGTTAATTACTGCTGTATAGCAAAGTGAATTAGTTATACATATATATGTATTCCTTTTCTAATATTCTTTTCCATTATGTTTACCATAGGATACTGAATATAGTTCTCTGTGGTATACAGTGGGAGAACAGACTGGTGGTTGCCAAGGGGGAGGGGATTGGGGGAGGGATGGACTGGGAGGTTGGGGTGAGCCGATGTAAGCTTGTATATAGAGAATGAATAAACAGCCAGTAGTGACTCTTTTTTTTTTTTTTTTTTTTTTTTTTTTTTTTTTTTTTTTTTGGTGGTACGCGGGCCTCTCACTGTCGCGGCCTCTCCCATTGCGGAGCACAGGCTCCGGACGCGCAGGCTCAGCGGCCACGGCTCACGGGCCCAGCCGCTCCGCGGCATGTGGGATCCTCCCGGACCGGGGCACGAACCCGTGTCCCCTGCATCGGCAGGCGGACCCCCAACCGCTGCGCCACCAGGGAAGCCCCAGTAGTGACTCTTGAATGAAGAAAGGAACTAGATCTGAAAGTGCCTAGCAGAGGAGAACATACAGGGCAGGAATGGTCCCATGACTGGTGATACTTCAACAAAAGACAATGCCGCCAGCCCAGGGGTGGGTCTGTGGTGGAGGCATTCCAGAAATTGGCCAGGAATTGGTGGAGGCGTTATTCTCTCCTGGTGCCCTGGCAGTGACCCTGAGAGGCAGCTGCCCGCTGCCTCCCCGGGGAAGAGTGGGAACTGTATGTGGGTTGGCCTCAGCTGGCTGCACTTGCCCGGTCACAGCCCAGCCCTCGTGAGCCTTTCATCAGCAGCTGCTGGGCCGCCAGGTGGGGGCCAGCAGAGCAGAGGGGAGCCGGCACAAGTGGCCCGGGGTGGGGTGGATAAAGAATGGCCTTTTCTTCTGAGGCAGGAGAGTGACCTGAGGGCCGCGTGGAGCTGCACAGAGGGGCAGGGGGTCGTGGGCAAACCCCTCCCAGCAAGGTGGGCGGCCACATCCCAGAGGCAGAAGGACACACCTGGCTCGAGGCTGGACAGTGCAAGTGATGCCCAGTGAGGCCCTGGGGGAATAACCTCTTTGAATCCCAGTTTTCATGTTTCCATGGAGCTCATAATATCCATTTCTGGAGTAATATTAGCTACATCCAGGTAACATCTTCCAGTTGAACAAGGTACCATGTGTATCCTCCCCAGGTGTGGCCAAGAGGACTCCCCACACCGCCTCTGCACCTGTGCTGAGATCCACCATCCAGAGAGATCAGTGCGACCTCAGCAGGCTCTTCGTGGCTCCCCCCGGGCCCCTCGCTGTGTGGCCTCTGTACACTGAGGTCCTCCGTCTTTATCTCTGCCTGGGTCTCTTTCTGAACTGCTTTCCAGCTGTCACCTGGCTATCCCATGGGTACCTGAAAGTCACCTCTGCTCTAGAGAGAATCTTCCTATATCCCTCTTCTTGGTCTTGTATATATAATCGTACAGTGAACAGGAACTGCTTCTTTCATAATGAAACAGGGCAAAGGAAACTTACTTTTAAACTTTGAAGTGAAGAATAGCTTAGCTTCCTCACTTAAAAAAGCAAGAGGATAAGAGAAATACAGAGATAGACATAGAGATAGAGACAGAGATAGATAGAGATAGAGATAGGAATTCCCTGGTGGTCCAGTGGTTAAGACTCTGCACTTCCACTTGCAGGGGGCACAGGTTCGATCCTTGGTTGGGGAACTAAGATCCTGCATGCTGCGTGGCCAAGAAAAAAAGAGAGAGAGAGAGAGAGAGAGTCCTGGGTATCCTCACGCATTTCCTTTGGATTCTCCCAATCTCCTGAGGGTAAAGGCAAAGAGCAGGCACGGGGCAGACACTGCAGCTGCCCAGCCCAGGGGCCCTGCCGTGGTTGGGCTGGGCAGCACTGCTGGGGGTGGGGGAGCACGCGGATTTGAGATGGAAGCCACGCAGAGGAGGGTCAGGGCTCTGGGCGCTGGGCAAGGAGAGCGGCCTGGCCGTGCAGGGACCAGCGGGCACCCAGCCCCAGGGCCTGGATGGGCTGAGCCAGGGCCACAGGATGGCCTTCGTGGGCCTAGGTGGTCTGCCTTCCTGGTCTCTTCTCCCCCCAGATATTAACAATTGTATTTTAGAGGGGCATTGATATAAAGACAAATGCAAGGTTTAGTCTTAAAAGTTCATTTTTCCCATTTGATTTTAAAAGAACCAAAGCTTTGTTGTGGTTCTCTGAAAGCTCTAAGTGTTGTGCCTGATGTGTGAGGCGGCCCTGGCTAAGCCCCTCCTAGAAACACCTGCCGTGCACGAGTGAGGGGTCTCGGCTGTCGGCAACGCACACTGCCTCTTGAGTTTCTGTATCATCGCATGCAAAATGGAGATAAAAATACTTGCTGTAGGGCTGCTAGAGGGTGAAATGAGATAACTTAAGCAGAGCGCAGCCGACTTTCTACGCTTTGAGTCAGGGAGACAGTCGGTCAGGATACTTTACAGAATTTGTAGAAAAGAAAAAAAAAAGAGAGACTAAAATTTAAAAAAAATGACAGCTTGGGATTTTCAGCCAAAGCTGAAATGAATTCATTAAAATGAGAACTTTGGCAGGAGCTGAAGGAGGGCCATTCAAATGACAAGTCAGTCCCACGGCACGATCAAAGGAGAGAAGGCCCAGCTTCCTTGCAGGAGTTCGAGCATGGGGAAGAGGCTGGAAGGGAGAGAAGGGGCCCCTCCCAGGAGAGAGGGGAGGCCCAGCTCTGCACCCATCCAATGGCAGCATCAAGGGAAAGAGAAAAACGCTGGTGAGAGAAGACACTGAAAGATGGAGCGTCTGCAGGCCAGATGGGAGGGAAGGGGCCCCATGTGCACACAGGTTGGGGTGCACAAGGCATGCCAGGTGGGGAAAGGTCAGTGGGCTGAGCCAGAGGCCACTGTGGGCCACCGAGGGGGCATGGCTTACACAGGATTGGGAGAGGACGCAGGTGAATATGGGACCGATAGCACCAGGATTGTCTACACTGGTTGGACCTTCACATCCCTCCATTCCTCCCTCCCTCCATCCATCCATCCATCCATCCATCCATTCCTCCATCTATCCATCCATTCATTCATTTTTTTTAAACATCTTTATTGGCGTATAATTGCTTTACAATGGTGTGTTAGTTTCTGCTGTATAACAAAGTGAATCGGCTATACATATATCTCCATATCCCCTCCCTCTTGCATCTCCCTCCCACCCTCCCTATCCCACCCCTCTAGGTGGTCACAAAGCACCGAGCTGATCCATGAGTGTTTTTAAGGAGGCTACTCTTCCCCAAGACAGCCGAGACCCCTACTGTTAAGGGGCTGGTGTTCAGGTGCGGCTGAGGAGGTGGGGCTGGTAAGGAGACTGAACTGCAAAGGGTAAAAGGTTTGCTCAAAGTCACATAGTTGGTGGGAGAGGACACATGCTCTCTGCTGCTCTTTGACCACCTTGCCCACTCTGATAAATGCAGGAAGGAACAGAAGCCTCGGAGGCAGCCGTCCTAGCTCAGAAGGGAACAGCATCCCAGGGCTATTGCAAAGGCAGCTCCCCTGCTGGGTCTGAGGGCCTTGCCCACCTGGAACCCAAGGACCAGGGCAGACTATGCCTCCTGTCCTTGGTATTATTTTCAGTGGCAAATGAGCAAACAGGGACAGGAGGAGGGCATGCGGAGGGAGCTGGGCAGTGGGGAGTGAGCCTGAACTCACTGAGGACACCCTCAAGCACTCAGGCAGGGGCAGTGGTGAACTCGGACCAGGCCCTATACTAGGAGTTTTATCTATGAGCTGAGACGCCAAGGGGCTGGCGCCATGTTCAAGACCACGGCCAGGTCAGAGCTGGTCCTCATTCAAGACCAAATCCTGAGCTCTAAAGCTGGTATTCTAACCTCCTCATCACTAGCCAATTGAGGCCAAGTGTATTTGCACTAAATGTCTTCAAAAAGTACAGCAGGGGGAACTGAGCTTGAAGCCCCTGCTTGCTAAAGGCTGTGTGTATTGTGTCCGGTTCCAGCGAGAGTGCTTGGGGAGCATCTCAAGCGAAAGGGCCTTTCATAGCCAGTGGACTTTGCTGCCTGGTGAACACAGAGGTCACAGACCGGAACCCAATGCAGAAGGCAGGCAGGCAGGATTGTTTACCTGGTTTTGATCTGACAAACCACAATTCCCTTCACTTTAAGACACTGCTGAGAATACATGTGCCCATAGCTATGGGTAAAATAGGACGACTCTCCAATCCAGGGTCCAAGGGGGGAGCGCTGGGCCCCAGGGTCAGCTGGCAGCCACATACGTGAACCCTCATAAAAGTGGGCGTTGTATGAAGGAGAAGGAGGGTAGGAGGTCCCAGCTGTGCTCGCTGCAAGTGGCATGCCAGTCTGTCCATCACAGTGGAGCTAAAATACCTCCATCAGGTGTGGTGGGTGCAGTGAGATGATGGGGCAACCTTGCCGAGAGCTTGTCCCTCCCAAGGGCCCCCAAACGCACGCCTCCTTCCCTCAGAGACCTGGCAGGGGTCAGAGGTGTATCCACTGAGCCCCAGAGAGTATGCCGACCGCAACGTTTTGGCAATAAGAGAAGGGATATGTGGCAGATACAAGACAGGGACTATAATAAAAGCATCATAAAGAGTTATTCATCCCAGTTGTTTTAAATTCCCAGTCTGATAATTCCCACATCTCTGCCATGTCTGGTTCTGGTTCTGACTCTGTCTCTTCAAACTGTGTGTTTTGCCTTCTAGTACGTCTTGTAATTTTTCTTGGCAGCCAGATGTCATATACTGGATAAAAGGACCTATTGTAACGAGGCGGCGAGATGTGGGGGAGGGGAAGCACCCTATGGTCCTAGGATAAGATCTGTAGCCCATCCCTCTGGAGTGTGAACTTCACAAGTGTTCCTCCGTGTTTTTCTCTCCTTGCAGGTGGGCCCAGATGGCTACAGTGAGCTGGAGTTGGGTATTTTCCTTCCCCCAGGTCAGTTATGCTCTGATAGTATCCCATCGGGTTCGGCTCTGGTTAACTAGCTTCCCTGAGGCCAGGCTTTGTTAAGAACAGGTGCACTGGTCCCCTCCTTCCTGCCGGAAACTCAAGAAGACTTTACTCCGATATTTACCGTGGGCACCTGCTCAAACTCCAGGAGGTGGATCTCACAGTATTGCGGGGGGCCCCCAATGACTAGGTCCCCTTGCAGTTTTTAACTCTCAGAGGAGTCCACGCTGAGCCTCCAGCAATCTGTCAGTCCTAAAGAGTCATGAATGAGAGCTGCAGAAGATGTTGGGCCAGGAAGAAGGGCAGGGCTGCAGAGTCAGGCAGGTGGGCAGCCAATGAGGCTCTGACACCAATCACCAGGCGAGGCAGGTGGGTGGCTGTCTGTGAGCACAGGGAACCAGAACACAGGCTCTCCGGTGGCTGGAGGGAGGGTTGGGGGCAGCTGTGTGAGGCCGGCTCTGTGAAGGAACCTAGCATCTTGGGCTCAGGCTCTTGCTGGGGTGAGAGAGAACTGGCCCTTGACAGTATCTGCCATTGGCTGAGATGCTGCACACTAACGTTCCTTCTGAAAGGATGTACCCAAATTAAAATGTATAATGACTAAAGGCAGGAAGTGGCGCTCCTGCAGAGGTTCAGATTACATAATGATCTGAAGAAAGCCCTAAGCAAAGATGGGGGAGGGCGGGAGGGGGAGGGGAGGGAGGAAGGAGGGAGAAGATGAAATACCCAATCAGTGCTGAGCGGGAAGGAGAGCTAGGCTGTGATAGCTGGGGCCCATCAGCGTGCTCTGAGAATCTGTTTTGGTTTGACTCTTTGTCCATTTCAATTTATTTTATACTCTGCCCTCCAAGTTCTGGAATAGGAGCTATTGAGCGGATGATTTTTAAAAGGGGGCCTTTGGGCTTCCCTGGTGGTGCAGTGGTTGAGAGTCCGCCTGCCGATGCAGGGGACGCGGGTTCCTGCCCCGGTCCGGGAAGATCCCACATGCCGCGGAGCGGCTGGGCCCCTGAGCCATGGCCGCTGAGCCTGCGCATCCGGAGCTTGTGCTCCGCAACGGGAGAGGCCACAACAGTGAGAGGCCCGCGTACCACAAAAATAAATAAATAAATAAAAATAAAAAATAAATAAATAAAAGGTGCCTTTGGCCTTTGGAGCGGACATGGGCCTGGAAGTGTTGAACTTTGGGTTGTCTGTGCAGCCACCTGTTCGTGTCCAAGTTGCTGGCTAAGCACCTCTCTGAGCTAGGCCCCAGTGGGGGGGCGACAGGTGGGGTCACAGAGCTTCTCGGAAGTCAGAATTCCTAGAAGGCAACAGACTCAGAAATCTGTCGGGGCTACAAAGTGTCCCCAGGGCCAGGGTGGGTGGTTTTCTAGTGTCAGGAGAGCCCAGGGAGGCCTTAACTGACCAGTAGGTGTATGTGTGCAGGGGGCGGTACCCAGAGAGTCCAGGGGCCTGAAGCAGGCAGGCATGAGGGTGAAGCTGGAGGGACAGGGTGATCCAGGCACAGAGAGGGGCTCTAGGGGATGTCAACCTGAGCGCGCTGTGGAAGGCAGGGTGGAGGGCAGCAGGTGGCCCAGTGTGGGTCAGGCCCGACCACAGAGATGGGAGTGATGGCGGGCAGCCACAGGCCAAGATTAGACCACAGGCCTGGCTGAAACACTGTGGAGTCGTTAGCGGGCTCTGAGTGTCTGTGCAAAGCCACAGCCATGCTTTCCTGGGCACAGTTCTCACAGTATGTGGGCAGCAGAAGGCCCCGCCTGGCACACAGGGCCAGCAGGCCCACATGCCCCCTAACACCCCCCTTAGTTTGGCCTCTGTTGGCTCTGGGGCCTCACAGCCTGTGTTCACAGGCTGGCTGGGCCCTCAGGACCTGGGAGCCCTGGGGAAGGTCATCCTCCTCCAGCCTCCAGGGCTTCATCTGCAAAACAGGGGAGAATATGCCTGTGAGACCAGGCTGTAGAGGAGTGACCCATGCAAGGTGGGACCACAGGCCTTGGCATAGAGGTACTGATGTTGTTCTTACATTATCCGAAGCAAACCCAGCTGCCGTCTGCTAGGGAGACTTCAGAGGTGACTAGCACCTGCAGGCTAGGTTTGCTTTGATGAGTTCTGTTAACAACCGTTGCAGATAACACTATCACTGGGCGCGGTGCCAGGTCCTTAGTCTCTTGTTCATCACGTGACTCTCGCCAAGTCACTGTTATCCTTCCCACTAACAGATGAGAAAACTGAGGCTCCGAGGTACTGTGCACCTCCCCAAAGCCAGTAAGTGTCGGGGATGAGATCACATCTGGTCTGACTCCACAGCACAGCCCAGTGTGGGGCTCTGGTCCACTCTCTAACTCATCATGAGAGAAAGGACACATCATTTAACTTCTGGGGTGTGTTTCCTCACTGGTTAGGGACCTGGTAGGAAGTGGGCAAAGGCCATACAAGGTATTTCCCAGCAAAACAAATACAATATCTTACAGAGGTACAAAAACACGTGTAATTACAGAGGCGCACTCAAAGGTGACAACATGGTTTACTCATCAGATTGGCCAAGATAAAAACCACACAGTGTGAATGAGGATGTGGGGAAATAACGATTTTCATTGGCTACCGGTAAGGGTTAGAAATTTATGTGACCTTTTGGAGGGTAATTTTGCAGTACCTACTAACATTGTAAATGTACATACTCTTGGTCCCAGAAGTTAAATCCTGGGGGAATTTATCCTAAAGGTATACAAACACATGCATGCAAAACCCTACTTACAAGGGTTGTCATGACACTGTGGTTAAAAAGAGAAATTAAAGACTGTACACAACCCAGATGTCCATTTGTGGAGGAATTGGTTAAATAAAATAACCAATTCATTTATAATATTCATGCTGTGCAGCCCCAGAAGGATGAGTCTATATATGGTGATAAGGTATCATCTGTAGGATATGGTCTTATGAACAAAAAAGATGAAGTCGAATATGTGTTTCATTTTGCCAACGAAAAATTAATTGTATTACATATAATACTTCTAGAAGGAGTCTCATAAATAAATAAAGTTACTGCCCTGGAGGTGGGAAGAAAGTTATTCTTTTCTATTATGAACTCTTCACGCATTGTTTAACTTTGGTTTGTACCTTGTGCTTACCGGGCCTGTTGTGTTTGCTCACTCTTTGAAAGGTGTTTTGGTTGGGGTCTCCAAAGGGCATTTGATGGACTATATATCTGCCCCCCAAAGAGGCAAACTGACTTTACTTGCCAGCCTCTCTGTGCTAGTGAAGGGCCTCCCTCTCTCTCCCCATAGTGAATGGGCGGATGCGCTCCCACCAAACACAGAACACCTCTTACCCCTCACTGCTGTTTCCCAGAGGGCACTGCAAGTCCCCAGAAATAACTGCGCAACTCTGGGCACCCTTGGAAGGTCCAGCTGCTGGCTGTGCCGAGGCCATGTGACTCCCAAAGCCACGGATATCTGAAGGGGTTGCGCAATGGCTGTGATGGAATGTCATCTGGCACTGAACGAAACCCTCCCTGCTTTTCCCAGAGGTGGCACATTCTATATAAAGCTGCCAGACCTGGCCATCTCCTTGCTGAGCCTGACCCCTTCCCTCCAAGGGCGAGGCAGTGGATTTCTGCACAGGACTCCTCCGCAATAACTGTGGCCTCTGGGCTTATGGCAGTTGGCTGAACCCATAAGCCCAAAGGCTAGGCTAGGGGAGGCCTGGCCGGGAGGGAGCAGAGGGTCCTCTCTGTTCTAACGTCTGGTTCTGAGGGGCAGTGATGTAAACTGAGACAGGATATAGACACATCCTGCCTGAGTCAGCAGCACGAAATAGGGCCCCATGGTTCTCCCATGGCAGAGATCCTGCCAGAAAGTAAATCCTAAGGGTAATCTGGAATGGTATGCAAGTAAGGGCTGCATCCCCATCAGTTCCGCAAGGGAAGTATTTGCAGTCATTGGTCAAGGTCTGAAACTTGAATCCTAGAGAATTGCTGTAGGGGGAGGACGGGGCGGAAGGGGGGGGGGGGCTGCGGTCGGGGGGCAGGGCAAGGCTCCCTGAGCAAGCCTGTCCTCTCCAGACAGGCCTGCACTTCCTCGGTCCCTGAACTGGAATAATTACAGTGCCTTGTCCCCTTAACCCTGGTCCCGACACACACACACACACACACACTAGTGTCTGACTCACCCTCACACACACATACACACGCGTCAACACTGACTCACACAGGCTCATGGATCCACAGTATGACGTAAAACGAAACTAAGGATGCCCGACATTTCTCAAGCACTTAACATGTGTTCATCTCTGCGCTGAGCCACTGACATGCACTTAATTCTCACGACCCGAAGAGGCACACTATCCTGTTATTCCCACTTCGCGGATGATGAAACTGTAGCTAAGAGAGGTGGGCTTGCCCCCTTGTGACAAGAGGTCCCGAGGCAGGCAGCAAGGCCCTGACTCCACAAGGAGCTCTGTGCACACCCAGATGGCGCCGAGCACCTCAGTCACCCGTACACACGTGGCCGTGTACACACAGAGGCGCCGAGCATGCAGATACAGACCCGGCCGCGCTCACCCAGGCTCAAGTTTGCCGCCTAAGGCCACACAACCTTGCTTTTTTTTTAAAGACGTATAAACCCATACCAGGATCATATTAATTACGTAACGTGATTACATGATAGACTCAGAATGTCTCCTCTCTGACAGTTCCATACGATCAGACCTAACCAGGGTAGGAACAGGAGGGATCATCATTCTTTTTTTTTAAAAAAAATAAAATTTTACTTCTTTAATTGCAAAAGCCCTGTGGCGGGGGAGGCCCAGCAGTGTTTCGGAACGTTGCTTTTGAGATTCACAGAGAATCTCACGGCGATTTCCTTTCCGCAAGAAAGCATGTGCTGATTTTAGAAAGAAAGAAAACAGCCTCTGAAGAATTGCAACCGCTCAAATGGTCACGGCGAGCGGATCCCTGCAACATGGGCGTGGGCGTGTGGCTGGTTCCCGCCCGGCCCGGGGAGAGAGTCGGGAAGTTGTCGGAGTTAACTCAGAGTTTCTGCGGACGCGCCTCCACCGTCCTGCCCGGGCAGCTCCGGCAAACAACTTGTGCTTTCTCTCTGCGCTGCTTACCGATCTGCCTCTCTCCCTTTATTCTCTTAGGGGAAAAGTTCTGGCCGCACGCACATCCCCAACAGCACACAAAGAAACAGAAAGCCAGCGGATGGCCGCGGGGGCGGTGGTGGCCTCTCCAGGCCCAGGGCGCGCGGAACCCGCGCACCAGGCTCGGGGCTCCGGACCGGGACTCCGCGATGCCCGGGGCGCTGTGATGTCCGGGGCCCCGCGATGCCCGGGGACGCGGCCGGGCGGGGCCCTAGTCCCCCAGGAGGCCGGGCGCGGCCGGAACCCCGGGGCTCCTTGGCCCCCCCTCCCCGGCTCGGCCCCCGCGGACCCGTCCCCGGGCGAGTACTCACCTTGGCGGGGCGGGGGCGGCGGTGTGACCTGGGGGCTGCTCATCGCCGACCAGTGCGGGGCGCGGCCCGGGGGACGGTGGTTGACCCTCAGCAGCCGGGAGGAAGCGGCACCTGTGTCACACTCCTCGGCGCGGCCCGAGGGGAGGGGCTCCGGCCCCGAGATAGGCAGACTTCATTTAGTTTTTTCTGCAGACTTGGCTGGTGGGGTTTCCACCCCCTTTTTTTTTTTTTTTTAACACAGACACCCGCCCACTTCTGAACTCTTCTGTGCTCCGACTTCCCTGCGCAAGAATCACATTTTTCTAACTAGTTTCTGTTTCCATCTGAAGCTACCACATACAGAGGTTGTGGTTGAGATTTACCCCACGTGTGGGCTGAAAAACTCCCAGATGTGACATAATGCCTGCCCCACCACCATCCGGGACGGTGACCAAATACAGCCAGACCTGCGTTTCAGTCTTGGCTGGCCCTTATGAGGCCTCTCAGATCCGCGGAGGCTTTGTGACCTGGGAAGAGTTCCCGGCTTGCTGGCCCCTTCTGGCGCACTGTCCCAATCCATGGGCTGATGTCTGAGAAAGACTCTTAGGAAAAAAGGACTGCTGGACAAAGGCCTGTGACTTATTCGGACCACCTTTGTTTGAGGCTTCCAGACAGTGTGGAGTTTATTAGGCAATTAAAAACTCGACCTGGATTTTGACACTGGTTAGTTAAAGGCAGTCTACCCATCTCAGCCAAAAACAATGGTATGTGATATGCAGCATTAAGTTCTCCTCGCCCTGCAGAGAGAAAGGCAGGGAGCTTGAGAACATGTCAACCTTGTTTTAAATCCCAGTCCCAGGAAACACCCTGTCCTTCTCCTGTCTCATGTCTGATCTTTCCCGTGGTGCTTTTCATTGCTGTTTACCTGAGAGTCCTCATCTCTGCTGCAATCCCAGGGCACCATTCCAGCTGTCTGTACAACGTGTGTGCTGTTGGGAGTACCCTCTGGATTGAACACAACTCAAGGCTGCCCCCTGGAGGTGTGCAATGCAGGTGCTCTGCCCAGTACCTCCCAGGCTGGACCACTCCAGGCATCTTTATTAGAGCTGCCTGTTTGACACAGTGGGAAACTGTTCCTAATTCTCTTAAGTTAGATATTGCTTATAGATCTTTAATCAGACTTCCATGCTCAACATGTCCATGTTGACGTGAAGTGAACTATTCACAGAATGTCTTTGGCCAGGTGTGGAAATTTTGAGTCTCAGTTTCCTCATCTGTAAAATGGAGACAAGAACACCTACATTCCAGAGTTTTAGAGAGACAATGTCTATAAAATAACAGTGGGGCAGAAAAGGCATTTAGTAGAGGCTGGCAGTGATTACTGTAACCATGTAACATTTTGTTTTGTAATAGATATAGGTCCATGTTGGATAATAGTATCCGCTGTGTTCAGAGTTCATAAATAAAACAACTTCAATTATCTGAAATGCAGCTGGGGAGCTGAAAGGAAGCCAAAGACCGGCCAGGTAACTGAAGAATGAGTCTCTAGGTCATCCCACCTCACTTATGGGAGAACTTCTCAGAGGCTCACTTACAGTTAACTGGCCTTTAGACATAAGCATAAGAGGTTTGTTTAATTAATTTCTTGGGGTAGGACACGTTAAAAGCACCAAAAAGTAACGAGAATTCCTTATAGACAGGAAGCCAAAAACTAAGCAACTAACTAAATGACTGAACAGCAAAGGTAGAAATCCAGACAAACTATAGAGCTCAGATACAAGAACAAAGTAGCATTTGTTATACAACTAAAAACATCTTCACTCCATCCTTAAGTGGAGGATGTGACTTCACCGTGGGGTACCGAGGAGCTAAGGCTTTGGGACTCCATCTGGGTTTGAGTCTTTATTGCCTTCTAGCTGAGTAGCCATCAGTATTTTACTTAACTTCTCTGAGCCTCACTTTTCTCGTCTATGAAACTGAAGCGATCTGCAAAGTTGTTGTGAGTGATACATTAGACAATTAATCATTCATGGGATAGTGCGATGTCTTCCTCAGCACATAGAAGTTAAAGATATCGGTCCCCGCCCCCTTCACAGGAACACTCGGTTTATGTTAAGGACCCCAGGCCATTCT
This sequence comes from Globicephala melas, assembly GCF_963455315.2. Taxonomy (NCBI): domain Eukaryota; kingdom Metazoa; phylum Chordata; class Mammalia; order Artiodactyla; family Delphinidae; genus Globicephala; species Globicephala melas. Next base: position 108,046,199 of record NC_083320.1, on the reverse strand, counting down.
GAAAAGAAGGTAAGTAGTATTTAATAGTGAGTAGTTCAGCTAGCAGGGACACACTTGGTATATTTTAGAAGATTTAACCATGGAAGTGTCTAATTTTAAAGAAATGAGGGCTATTTTAAAAACGTAAAATATTATAGGAAACATTAGATTATATGGCAAGAGTCTGACATTGAATCGCAGAAACACACTACTAGTGTGTCTTCATGTGTAGGATGTTTATTAATGGAGTAAAGAACTCAGCTACATCTTGTAACAATAAAACAGTTCTTATCTCACTTAATTCCCATAAATACCTTCAAAGAGGATATTGCCAAGAACCCATTTTTAAGGTGAGAAAACTGAGGTTGGGAGCAGTGACAAGAACTTGTCCAAGGCAGTGGAGCCAGGATTGAGACAGTATAGTACCTTGAAAAGTACAGTAGTACAGTACAACTACTGGCATCCAGGGGCTGGCATCGAGTGAAAAGGCAGGAAGAGTTACTGACTGGAGGAGGGAGAGCAGGTGGGAGATGGTAGAGCTGAAGGATTGTCAGCAATAGGAGACGGAGGGCAAGCTGCCATGTCACTCACGCCTGACGTGTATGGCACAGGTTCTGGTTCCTTGCTGGATTCAATTCTATCTACCCTCTTGAAAAAACGATCCACTGATGTCTGGGTAGTAGCTCTTTTCTTCTCATCATAGATGACACGGTAGCACTGGATTGCCTTTTGAACAGCTGCTGCAAACTTCGTGTACCATTCTAGGTTTGGGTCCTGTGCCTGAAAAACTAACAGTGCCTCCTCAAGTCAAGAAAATCCCCTGCCATTTCCTGTGTCATGAATCTCTTTGATTCTTCAGTTACTTCTTCCTCTTGTCTCTCTTCATCCTTTCTCTGGGCACGTTTGCATCTTTGAAAGTTCACAACTTGAAGGTTCCTAGGTAGGGGACTTACTGTGCTGCAGATACAGTAAGTATTTTTTCCCTTTGGGTCTTTTTCTGGTTCTTTCTCACTGGCACAGAAATAGTTTGACTTATCTGATTGGCAAGTTGGCAGCTTTTAAGAAAACTAGACTGCGGCTCTGTATATTTTAAGAAGAGTGGAGAGAAGAAACAGGGGTTTGATTCCATCACAAACTGTGAGGAATGTGTGTGGGGAGCGGAGTGGAGAAGGTGGGGTGCAGAGAAGCACAGAGAGACCTAGGGTGGCAGGATCTGCAGCCCCCCAGGAAACTCCCAGCAGCACACAGGTCTTTCTGAGGAAAATCCTTCAGTGAGACAGTGTGAAGGCTGAGAGGGAGGACATCTAAGGTGGGTCGCTAACACTGAGCTGCTAGCCCCCTTTGGTCTAGACTTTGCTAAAGGCTGGCTCTCAGTTTGCCAGGCAGAGAGGAGTGCGCCCCATGTTCAAAGTCGGTGAGGCTGCAAGACCCTGAGCTATAGCCTATGCCCCTAACTTACAGGGCGCCTCATCCAAAGGCAGATCTTTACGCATCCATAATGGCCTGTCTCTGGAAGTTTCCAAACCATACCTAGAGAAGAGGGGCAGCACAGAAACCCAGCAGGAATACCAGGTGGTCTGGGATAGTTTGAAGTGACCCTAGGCAAAAGCTCATCCATCAGGGACACATCTAAAGGCAACCTGTTATGGGCTAGGATGGAGATGCTAGGAAGCTTCAGGCTGGGAACAAAAGCAAACAAACAAACAAAAAAACCGACAGAAAGAAAGAGCACAGAGAAATGTGGGAGTGAGGGGCTGGCTTGAATCTTAGAAGAGTCCATGAAAAGGGCACAGCCTGGAGGTCAGCCTGGGTGATTCCCACACTGTAGGGAACGTGTGAATTTCCAGGGAAACATATCCCAGCGGGCACAGGGACAGATAGGGACAGTTTCCTGAGCACCTAGAAAGTACCAGTCCTGATGCTACGTGAGGACCTCTCACATGTGATTATCGCTCATGTCACAGCGTCCTTACAGGGCAGGTGGCGCTTTGCTTTTGTTTGTTTTTCCTTTTCCATCTTCTTCATTTTACAGGAGAGGAAACCGGAGACCAGAGAGGTGAAGAAACTGTTCATGCTCACACAGCTACTCAGGGACGGCTCTGCTGTGGTGGAAGGGCTGCCGGGTCACCCTCGTCAGCACCCCTCCTGCTCAGCCCTGTGTCCTGGTGACTCCCTGGTTTCCTGCTCAGCCTGATGGGGCTCTTCGTATCGGAGGCCCCAAGACACAAGGAAAGAGGAAGAGAGCTGCTGGACAACTTTCCAGTGGGTCCCGTCAGAACATAGGGAAATAGAATCTTCCAGCACTTAGTGAATTACAAACTTCCAGGGAGTCCTGTTTGGGTCACAGCCCTTTCCCTCCAGATATAAGTTGTTGGTATGAAACTGAACTAAAAAATGACTTCTCCAGTGGCTCCCAGTTGAGCTCTTGGACCCAATAAGGGAAGAGACAGCTTCCTCCTTTGACTTTTTGTTGTGGCTTTTATTGTCTTGGGCCAAGAGGAGGGAGGAATTCTGGGCATGGAGCTCTGTGACTGGGAAGAGGGAACTGGAGTGGTGACGCTACTTGGCAAACGTTTGCTGTGAGCTGTGCAGTTTACCTCATTTCATCCCCAGAGCAATCTCACGAGCAAGGAAGGACCAGGGCTGGAAAGGTGGCGACATGACTTCTCATTTGTGGCTCACCACTTGCCACTTCGCTAAGTGTCTGTGCCTCCAAATTTTCTCATGTGCAAAATGGGGCTAGTGATGCTTACATCTGGTGTGCTTCTAGGGAGTTGGTGCAGGTCCCCTTTGGAAGCTCACACATTCATTAAGATAATAAAGACAGGGCTTCCCTGGTGGCGCAGTGGTTGAGAGTCCACCTGCCGATGCAGGGAACGCGGGTTCGTGGCTCGTTCCGGGAAGATCCCACATGCCGCGGAGCGGCTGGGCCCGTGAGCCATGGCCGCTGAGCCTGTGCGTCCGGAGCCTGTGCTCCGCAACGGGAGAGGCCGCAGTGGTGAGAGGCCCGCGTACCGCAAAAAAAAAAAAAAAAAAAAAGATAATAAAGACAAAGGACTGTAGAAAAAAAATTTAAATATCATGTGAAGTAAACACACACATAGACATAAATGTGCCATGATCACTGCTAGATATAATTGGTCCAACTCCAGATGGGAATGGTCATGGCAAGGCCCTGCAAACATGGGTAACTATTTATCTATTTCTCCCCTTTATAAGTTTCTTCAGGTGGATGGCTCAAGACAACAAATTTAGCATATTTTATACTCTCTCACTTTTGATAGCCCATTAGAATTGTGTGAAAGGAATAATAAAAGAAATTAGCTTCCTTGCAAACTATTCTATATAGAATGGATAAACAACAAGGCCCTACTGTGTAGCACAGGGAACTATATGCAATATCCTGTAATAAACTATAATGTAAAAAGAATATATATATATATATATATATGTATAACTGAATCACTTTGCTACACAGCAGAAACTAACACAATATTGTAAACCAACTATACTCCAAAAAAAAAAAAAAAAAGAAATTAGCTTCCAAAGTGAAGAGACTTTAAGGGGGTCCTTCAGCATGTATGAGATTTCAAGAATCCCGGGAAGTTGGATGGGGTGTGAAGCATGTTGAGTGGAGGAAATAAGGAGACGGAAGCTCCAGCCCAGAGAAGCTCCAGGGGAGGCTGGCGGGGGGGGTGGCCATGGTGGGGTGGGTAGGATGGAGAGGGTGTGTCTAGGTCTTCCAGAGACACAGAGGTTTAGGCTCAGAGTCAGCGGGCTGGAGGGTGGGAGTTAGAAGTGGGGTGGAGACACGGAGATTTGTGGAAAGTCTATTTGGGGTAGGAGCAGCCCCTCCCCCTCCTGATCTCAATCACCCCACAGAACTTTGGCCCAGGGACAAAAAACATGTGGCTGTATTTAGGAATATTAAGAAACCGTGTAGGGCTTCCCTGGTGGTGCAGTGGTTGAGAGTCTGCCTGCCGATGCAGGGGGACGCGGGTTCGTGCCCCGGTCTGGGAAGATCCCACATGCCGAGGAGCGGCTGGGCCTGTGAGCCATGGCCACTGGGCCTGCGGGTCCGGAATCTGTGCTCCGCAACGGGAGAGGCCACAGCAGTGAGAGGCCCGCGTACCCAAAAAAAAAACAAAAAAAAAACAAGCAAACAAAAAAAACGTGTAAGTGAACCAAGGCTGCTAGTGTGGGAAGGAGTTTTTTTTTTCAGTAAAACCCTCCTCTTTCTGGGATTTTGGGGACCCATAGCCTGTCAGGAAGCTCCTTTTCCACACACCCTAAAACAGAGACCACATAATTCAGAATCACAGATCTCACAGCCAGATTTTTCCTCCCCAAAGAAAAGCTGATCAGGAAGCAGATAGATTCAGCAATAGAAGAGGAAGTTCTTAACAACCCTTTGGAATAATCAGCTTGGTCTTTCATTTTTAAATGTTGATAGACAACTGTATATGACAACCAAGTCACATATAAGAGCCGGAACATGGAAGAAAAAGGCCAAGTTGAAAAAAAGAAAAACACTAAGCTCAGCTAATGAAACAGAAATAAATAAGAAAATAATTTAAAACAAAGGAACAAGGCAGAATCTTAATATGTTCAGAGATTTGGGAAAATATTAAAACTATAAGATAAGAGTAGCGTGCTATGAAAAGGAAAAACAAATAATAAGCAAGAATTCTCAAAAATTAACAGTATAATGGCCGAAGTGAAAATTCAGTTAAAGAATTGAAAGTTAAAGCTAACAAAATTCTCCTAGACTCAGGGCAAAACAAGAAAGAAAAGATGAGCCATGACTTAGGAGGTCCAACTAGTGTGAATTTCTCAAAGACAGAACAGGGAAGATGGAAGGGAGAAAATTACACGTAAATTATATGAAGGAGCTAAAGAAAGAGGAAATAGTCCAGAGCTAAAAAAGGAATATAGGCCTTCAGACTGGAAGGGCTGAATTTAAAAAATGCATATATCTCTATTTTATATAATTTCAGAGCAACAATGATGAAGAGAACATTTTTAAAAGCTTTCAGAGACCAGTGGGTGTGGGGTGAGCCCTAGGGGCACCTTCTACAGAAGAGTAAAATCAGAAAGGCATCAGAACTCACATCAATAGTACAGGATGCTAAAAGACAACAAAGCAGTGCTTTCAAAGTTCAGGGGGTGGAGATGCCCTTGAACCTTTACTCTTACTCCTGGCTGAAAGAGCAATTGACTACGAGAGAAGAATAAAGACATCTCTGGATACATACAGACTCAAAACATTGAGTTCTTAAAAACAGAAGAAAGTTCTTGGAAGATAAAATTTGCCAGAAAAAGGAGAACGCCATGACAGAGGAGCCCTAGGATCCAGGCGATGGTGGGTGTGGCTGGAGGGCAGGGAGGTTCCAGGCTTTCCTTTCCTTCTGGGGGTTCACGAACTTCAGGAGGGGTAACGCAGTAGGAGAAAAGACGCCTGAATAGCTGGATACACCTTAAAATGTCATGAAAATGCATACACAGCTTCTCCACAAGGAAAACAAAATGTTGGCTGAAACCCCAGGGAAACAAACAAAAATCTGTACAAATAAGTCATGGTCCAAATATGAAGCCAACTAAAATATGGCATCATTTGAGGTCATTTATGGAAGATGAGAAAAGATCATTCATTTTGCCACAAGTCTGGGGACATTCTCTTTTGAAAAATGCTGGGACCAAGATGTTGGACCCCAAGCACAGGAGGCATAGATCACCCACACCATAGGGCTCTGCAGTGGAAATGATTCTGTGGCTTCCACATGAAGGCATTGTTCATTGGTATTCAGGTTCAGAGTAAGCCTATAGGAAAAAAATAACATAGGAAACAATTGGGGTCAGGGCACAGACGGCAGTTTTTGATAACATTTTGCAAGTGCATGTCAATCGGTGATGGAGGTGGAGGGGAAGGATGCTGGTATTTTTGATTGACACAGAGGGCATGGGGGTGGGGATTGCATTGGATGACACAGGAGTGCACCCTACACGTTTCCTTAAAAGTTGCAAAGACAATCAACCAAGAGAAAACCAAACATAATGATACAACTATTCGATTTTTGGAGAAAGAGGGGAAAGGAAATGGGGGTGGTGCCACAGTGCTAACCTACCATTGTTCTCAGGACCCTGGAGTGACAATGATGAAAGGCGTGGGCTCACAGAGAATTTTGAGCGTGGACTGGGTTAAGGGCCTCACTCCACCTGCCTCATGTGGGTGCCTTCTTTGGCCGAACCTAAATGTCCACTCTGCTGATAAGCCCTCACAGGCAGTGCCCTTCCTCTGGGCATGAGTAAGGGGAGGATGGATCTGGGGTGGGCGTAAATAAAGAGTAACTGGCATGAAAAGTCAATATGCGTTGTCGGAATTGGCGAGTGAAAAACTGAGATAATTAATGTTTTATCTAGGAAAATGAACTCACCCACTGCAGACCTCCTATCAGCGATGGTGAAAGAGCCTTTTGAGAGCATGCCTGTGCGTGGGGGAGTATGTGGTGGGAGAGGGCTGCTTTTCAAACAAAAGCCCTCTGTAGTAGTATTTGAATTATTATTATTATTTTAATTTTTGAAGAACACTTGGGAAAACCTAAAATATCAAAAAAAACTTCAGCTGGCTGAGAAAATGGGCTTGACTTAGCAAGATGAAATTTAGCAGCAGTTAATCTGAGTCTCTGAACTTGTTTCAGTAAAATGCACAAGGAGGCATAACTTAGCTCAGTCTCCCAGCTTCTCCTCTGCATGATTTAAGGGGAGGGGTCACCGGGGGGGTTCACTGTTGGGGAGGGGAGTGCCATGGGGGTGGGTCTCAATCTCTGTGATCTCCTTGAAGGACTGGTCCTGAGCCTCCCCACCCCCCAAGCAATTCCAGGTGAGACTCTAAGTAGAAATGGTAACCCACCTTCTCCCAATGGACCATCCAGATGAATACCATTGTGCATTCCTGCTTTACTTGAGTCATCACCCAAAGTTCAAGCTTCCCAGTGTCTTCATCCCATCCAGCTCTTAATGTGACTCTGTTGCCTATTCCTTGTGATTCTCCAAAGCCTTCCACCAGCGCTCCAAAACTCACAGTCCTACCAGCCAATTTCCCTGTATTCTGTAAATTTTTGTTAAATGTTATCTTTATTTTCTTGCTTCTTCAGGATCCAACCTTTCTTTAAGGACATTTCTCCCTCTTTAGTCCTCTCAAGTCAAGATTTTTTTTTTTAATATTGTTTGCTTATATATCTACGTGTATGTCTATGCCTATATCTGTATCTATATCATCTACATTTATATCTCTATAGATCACATCTATACTTGGGAAGATGGCTTTCCAAAGTGCCCATTTCCATGGTCACTAGCAGTGTATGGAGTTCTTGACACTCTACATCTTGAACACTTGGTATTTTGAATCTTTTAAATTTAGTTTTCCAGTTTGGTGTGTAGGACTATTTCATTGTGTTCTTCATTGGCATCAGTCAATCAATCAATCAGATAAGACGATCAATAAAACTGAGTGCCCTAAGAAGCTGGAAAGGGCTCGTGGACAATTAGATGGGCTGCTGGAATTGGGCTTGCCATCTATCTCTGGCATGGACTTAGTGACATTGGATTAGATACTTCCTCTCTTTGATCTGTAGCTTTCTCCTATGTAATGTGGGCATAACAACTCCTACCTGACATATCTGTAGTGAGAATTAAAAACAATACATACATATATAAAGTGGCAGGGAAATACTAAGTACTCAATAAATAAGGATGCTTTTTCTTATTATCTTTACTCATTGGGTGGTAAAAGCCACCAAAACATAAAAAATCAGGAAGAGCTCCAGGGGGCTGTGAGAAGGCAGCAGGGGCCTTGAGAGTTAAGTTTTGAATGACCCCCTGTGATAGCTTGTACTATTATCCAACAAATATTTACTTTTCCCTTCCCCAGCGTGAACCCAGTGTACTGCCCTGCCCTATGGGTATTGGGCTGGCTGTGAGATTTGTTTTGGCCAATGGAATGTAAGTGGACATGACCTCAGCCACATCCCAGCAGAGGCTTGGAATGTGTGCACATAGTTTGACTTGGCCTCTGGTCCTCCAGCCCTCCACCATGAATGAGCATGCCCCAGGCAGCTGCTGCTTCTTCAGTCTGAGCCGCGCTTCTGGAAGCCTCACTGGCTCTTCCTATGCAGTTTTGATGCCTTGATTCAGCTGTGTACGATAGCTGAGAATTGCTGGCTGTGATGGCTGTCTGAAATGTATCAGGATTTCATTGTCTATGGCAATAATAAAAAAAAATAAACGGAATAGATTTTTCTTACAGATAGAAATTAACATGACAGTGGACAGATCATGTTCCTTGATAAGTATATTTATCCTCGAAGCTGTTAGTGCTTGTTTTCTCAGAAACACAAAACAATAGATAAAAACGATCTGTTTTGAGAAGAGAAAAAGCAGCTAAAGTAAATGGCACCGTTTTAGTTGTAGTTTTCTCTGTACTGGTGAAGCTTAAAGAGTAGAAATAAATTCCACAAAACTGGAATTTTAAAGGGTGGAAATAAGCAAGATGAGAATATAGAAATATTTGTAGAACAGTAAACTTTAGACACCATCTAGTGACACCTTCTCATATACATATAATAAGGAAAGGGTTAATAGTAGACCCTGCCATCCACCCATCTACTTGCCTATTCATCTATCCATCCATGGGTCCAACAATTCATGTATTCAACAGCCATTCACTGACTGTCCATTGTGTGCCAGACACTGATAGGTGTGGAGGATACAGAGAGGAATCAGATAAAGAGGGGCCTGGAAGAAAAACAGAGACAAACAGTGGAGAGAAACACTTGACCGGAAATTCCCACATGGTGCTCCAGATTCTGCCTAGATATCTGGGCAGGGCTCTTTCTTTGGGAGGCTGGAGCAGAGTGGACAGTGTTTCTACATGATGTCCAGACTCTTTGAGATTAAGTCTTGTGGTTCTTCCCCAAGCCCCACAGCAGTTGGCACTGTGGAGCCCACAGAGATGGAAGGTGATTGAAGATACTTGGTGTGAATGTAGTGGAATCTTCTCCCATAGGTAACAAATTTTACGTGACTAGCGCAGCCCTGTTGCTTTAGCCATCTGGTTCCATGTTATGACCCTTGACCCACCTGGGCAACACATTCTGATTTATACCTCGTCTCCTTCATTCAGTCATTCTTTTTTAAAAAAAATTTTGCCTCTTCTATGTATCATGTGAGGCAAAACAAGCACTATATTCCTTTTTTTTTTTTTTTAAGCTTTAATTTCCTACTTCAACTATCATTCAGACTGGGATGTATCTATTACCTCTATGTCATTTGGAGAATTATATGAGTTAATACACATAAAGCACTAAGAACAGAAACTTAGCTAATATATCTTTGTGTGCTTTTATGAAAATTTCTGAATGACAGAGTCTTAACCATGGGATTGCTGAATCAAAGAATAAATAAATCTGAAACACATAGAGAGACCTGCCTATTAACAATTTTCATTCCCAAGTCCTTAGGATATGAAAGTCCCATTTTTGCCATCATAGATCAATGATGTATTAATTTGTAACTTAATACAATGTATAAAAAATAGCATTTTATTGCTATTTTAATTTTGCATTTCCTTGACTAAAAACAAACCTGCACATCTCTAGATATATTCTTGTATTTGTGGTCTCTTTGTGAATTGTCTTTTAGATCCTTTGTCCATTTTTCCTTGGTGGTGATTCTCTCTATTCTTATTGATTTGTTAGAACTCTTTATATATTGTTAATAATGATTATATCTTGATCTGGGGATTACATGAGGATATACACATGTAAACACCCATAAGGATGTACTCTTAAGATTTGTGCACTTTACTGTATGTTAGCTATGATCCAGTCAAACACTTTAAAGATAGAAAATCAGACAATAGAAACAGACACACAGAAAATTCAAGTATTGGGCTTATTAGACATGAACTCTATAATTATACGTTCAAGGAATCAGCTAAAGTGGAGATTTTTATCAGGAAACTACAAAGAAGATTATATGAACATTACAGAAATAAAAATACAACAACCTATATTAAAGAACCCAACAGATGAGTTTCACAGCAAACTGGACAAACAACAGAATTAGTAAGCTGGAAATCAGGTCAGTAGAAAATGAAGAGACTGAAGCATGGAGAGAAAAAAAGATGCAAAATACAGAAAAAGAATATGAGCCATGTGGAGCATGGTGAAAATATGGAGCACAGAATTATAATTGGAGTCCCAGAGAGAGAAGAGAATTAAATGGTAAAGAAGATATGCTTGAAAAGTCATGGCTGATAATTTTTCCCAAATGACAAAAGACATCAAGTCACAATTTCAAAAAGTGCTATAAAACTTAAGTAACATAAGTGCAGAAATAAACCTATGTCTAAATCTATCACAGAAAGACTGGTAAGAACAAAAGACAGAGAATCCTAAAGACAGCTAGAGGAAAAGGACATGTTACCTTCAAAGGAGCAACAATTAGACTGAAAACTGACATTTTTTTTTTCTTTTGGCAGTAGGATTAAACTGGATTTTCTTTTTGTCTGTGTACATTTTAAATATCAGCAGAAAATAATATAAAGCTACTATATAGGGGAAAATCCAGGTATAGAGGCTAGAACTATATTTCAGTGATACGGCTCTTCATGGAAATGATTTTCCAAATCATCTCAACTTTGCAAATTGTCTGTGGATTAATTTATATGCCACATAAGGAAAACCATTAAAAAGTCCACAAATAGCAAATGCTGGAGAGGGTGTGGAGAAAAGGGAACCCTCCTATACTGTTGGTGGGGATGTAAGTTGGTGCAGCCACTATGGAAACAGTATGGAGTTTCCTTAAAAAAACTAAAAATAGAACTACCACATGACTCAGCAATCCCACTCCTGGGCAATATCCAAAGGAAACCACACATTGAAAAGATGCATATACCTCTGTGTTCATAGCAGCATTATTCACAATAACCAAGACATGGAATCAGTCTAAATGTCCATCAACAGATGAATGGATAAAGAAGAAGTGGTACCTATATACAATGGAATATTGCTCTGCCATAAAAAAGAATGAAATAATGCCATTTGCAGTAACATGGATGGATTTAGAGGTTGTCATACTAAGTGAAGTAAGGCAGAAAGAGAAAGACAAATACCCTAAGATATCACTTATATGTGGAATCTAAAATATGACACAGGAGGACCTTCAAGATGGTACAGAAGTAAGGTGTGGAAATCACTTTCCTCCACAAAAATACACCAAAAATACATCTACATGTGGAACAACTTATACAGAACACCTACTGAATGCTGGCAGAAGACCTCAGACTTCCCAAAAGGCAAGAAAATCCCCACGTACCTGGGTAGGGCAAAAGAAAAAAGAATAAACAGAGACAAAAGGATAGGGATGGGACCTGCACCTCTGGGAGGGAGCTGTGAAGGAGGAAAAGTTTCCACATACTAGGGAGCCCCTTCACTAGCAGAGAAGGGGGGGTGGGTTGGGGGGAAGCTTCAGAGCCACAGAGGAGAGCACAGCAACAAGGGTGCAGAGGGCAAAGTGGAGAGATTCCTGCACAGAGGATCGGAGCTGACAGGCACCCACCAGACTGAGAGGCTTGTCTGCTCACCTGCCGGGGTAGGTGGGGCTGGGAGCTAAGGCTTGGGCTTTGGAGGTCAGATCCCAGGGAGAGGACTGGGGTTGCCTATGTGAACACAGCCTGAAGGGGGCCAGTGCACCACATCTAGCTGGGACGGAGTCTGGGAAAAAGTCTCGACCTGCCTAAAAGGCAAGAGATCATTGTTTTGGGGGTGCATGAGGAGAGGGGATTCAGAGCACCACCTAAATGAGCTCCAGAGATGGGCGTGAGCTGTAGCTATCAGCTCAGATCACAGAGATGGGCATGAAATGCTAACGCTGCTGCTGCAGCCACCAAGAAGCCTGTGTGCAAGCACAGGTCACTATCCACACCCTGCAGGAGCCTGTGCAGCCCTCCACTGCCAAGGTCCCATGATCCAGGGACAAGTTCCCTGGGAGAACACACGGTGTGCCTCAGGCTGTTGCAATGTCACTCTGGCCTCTGCCACCGCATGCTTGCCCTGCATTCCAATTATAACTGCTGTACCCGCCCCCCCCCACCATGAATGAGCCAGAGCCCACTAATAAGCTGATGATTTAACCCTGTACTGTCTGGGTAGGAACAGATGCTTGAGGGCGACCTACATGCAGAGGCGGGGCCAAAACCAAAGCTGAAACCCAGGAGCTGTGCGAATAAAGAAGAGAAAGGGAAATTTCTCCATGCAGCCTCAGGAGCAGCAGATTAAATCCCCACAATCAACTTGATGTACCCTGCATCTGTGGAATACCTGAATATGCAATGAATCATCCTAAAATTGACACAGTGGACTTTAGGAGCAACTGTAGACATGGGGTTTGCTGTCTGCGACTGATTTGTTTCTGATTTTTATGTTTAACTTAGTATAGTTTTTAGCACTTGTTATCATTTGTTGATTTGTTTACTGGTTTGGTTGCTCTCTTCTTTTTAAATTATTATTATTATTTTCTTTTTTTTATTTTAATAACTTTTAAAATTGATTATTGTTCTTTTTTTTGCTTTCTGTTTTTCTCCCTCTACTTCTGAGCCATGTGGCTGACAGGTTGGACAGGCCTGGTGTCAGGCCTGAGTCTCTGAGGTGGGAGAGCTGAGTTCAGGACACTGGACCACCAGAGACCTCCCAGCCCCATGTAATATCAATTGCTGAGAGCTCTCCCAGAGATCTCTATCTCAACGCTAAGACCCAGCTCCACCCAACAGCCAGCAAGCTTCAGTGCTGGACACCTCACGTCAATCAACTAGCAAGACAGGAATACAACCCCACCCATTAGCAAAGAGGCTACCTAAAATCATACTAAGTTCACAGACACCCCAAAACACACCTCCAGATGTGGCCTTTCCCACCAGAAAGACAATATCCAGCCCAACCCACCAGAATACAGGCACCAGTCCTCTCCACCAGGAAACCTACACAAGTCACTGAACCAACCTCACCCACTGGGGGCAGACACCAAAAACAACAGGAACTATGAACCTGCAGCCTGTGAAAAGGAGACTCCAAACACTGTAAGTTAAGCAAAATGAGAAGACAGAGAAATACGCAGCAGATGAAGGAGCAAAGTAAAAACCCACCAGACCAAACAAATGAAGAGGAAATAGGCATTCTACCTGAAAAAGAATTCAGAGTAATGATAGTAAAGATGTTCCAAAATATTGGAAATAGAAGGGAGAAAACACAAGAAATGTTTAACAAGGACCTAGAAAAACTAAAGAGCAAACAAACAAAGATGAATGACACAATAAATGAAATTACAAATTCTCTAGAAGGAATCAATAGCAGAATAACTGAGGCAGAAGAATGGATAAGTGACCTGGAAAATAAAATAGTGGAAATAAATACCACAGAGCAGAATAAAGAAAAAAGAATCAAAAGAATTGAGGACAGTCTCAGACATGTGTGGGACAACATTAAATGCACCAACATTCAAATTATGGGGGTCTCAGAAGAAGAAGAGAAAAAGAAAGGGTCTGAGAAAATATTTGAAGAAATGATAGGTGAAATTTCCCTAACAAAGGAAAGGAAATAGTCAATCAATTCCAGGAAGCACAGAGAGTCCCATACAGGATAAATCCAGGAGAAATATGCCAAGACACATATTAATCAAACTATCAAAAATTAAATACAAAAAAATATTAAAAGCAGTGAAGGAAAAACAAGAAATAACATACAAGGGAATCCACATAAGGTTAACAGCTGATCTTTCAGCAGAAACTCTGCAAGCCAGAAGGGAGTGGCAGGACATATTTAAAGTGATAAAAGGGAAAAAATCTACAATCAAGATTACCCAGGAGGATCTCATTCAGATTCTACAGAGAAATTAAAACTTTTACAGATAAGCAAAAGCTATGAGATTTCAGCACCACCAAACGAGCTCTACAACAAATGCTAAAGTAAATTCTCTAGGCAGGAGACACAAGAGAAGGAAAAGGCTTACAATAACACACCCAAAACAATTAAGAAAATGGTAATAAGAACATACATATCTTTAACTACCTTAAATGTAAATGGATTATGTGCTCCAACCAAAAGACATAGACTGGCTGAATGGATACAAAAACAAGACCCGTACACATGCTATCTACAAGAGACCCACTTCAGACATAGGGACACATACAGACTGAAAGTGAGGGGATGGAAAAATATATTCCATGCAAATGAAAATCAAAAGAAAGCTGGAGTAGCAATACTCATAACAGACAAAATAGACTTTAAAATAAAGTCTATTACAAGAGACAAAGAAGGACACTGCATAATGATCAAGTGATCAATCCAAGAAGAAGATATAACAATTGTCAAAATTTATGCTCCCGACATAGGAGTACCTCAATACATAAGGCAATTGTTAACAGCCAAAAAAGAGGAAATCGACAGTAACACAATCATACTAGGGGATTTTAACACCCCACTTTCCCCAATGGACAGACCATCCAAAATGAAAATAAATAAGGAAACACAAGCTTTAAATGATACATTAAAATAGATGGTTATTGATATTTATAAGACATTCCATACAAAAACAGCAGATTACACTTTCTTCTCAAGTGCTCATGGAAACTTCTCACAGATAGATCATATCTTGCGTCACAAATCAAGCCTTGGTAAATTTAAGAAAATTGAAATTGTATCAAGTATGTTTTCCAACCACAATACTATGAGACTAGATATCAATTACAGAAAGAAAACCTGTAAAAAATACAAACACATGGAGGCTAAACAGTACACTACCAAATAACCAAGAGATCACTGAAGCATTCGAAGAGGAAATAAAAAAAAAATACCTAGAAACGAATGACAATGAAAAGACGATGACCCAAAACCTATGGGATGTAGCAAAAGCAGTGCTAAGAGGAAGTTTATAGCAATACAGTTCTACCTCGAGAAACAAGAAACATCTCAAATAAACAACATAACCTTACATCTAAAGCAATTAGAGAAAGAAGAGCAAAAAAACCCTAAAGTTAGCAGAAGGAAAGAAATCATAAAAATCAGATCAGAAATAAATGAAAAAGAAATGAAGGAAGCAATAGCAAAAATCAATAAAACTAAAAGCTGGCTCTTTGAGAATATAAACAAGATTGATAAACTCATCAGACTCATCAAGAAAAAAAGGGAGAAGACTCAAATCAATAGAATTAGAAATGAAAAAGGAGAAGTAAGAACTGACACAGCAGAAATACAAAGGATCATGAGAGAGTACTACAAGCAACTATATGCCAAATATTGGACAACCTGGAAGAAATGGACAAATTCTTAGAAAAGCACAACCTTCCAAGACTGAATCAGGAAGAAACAGAAAATATAAACAGGCACTGTGATTAAAAAATCTTCCAACAAACAAAAGCCCAGGACCAGATGGCTTCACGGGTGAATTCTATCAAACATTTAGAGAAGAGGTAACACCTATCCTTCTCAAACTCTTCCAAAACATAGCAGAGAGAGGAACACTTCCAACTTATTCTATGAGACCACAATCACCCTTATACCAAAACCTGACAAAGATGCCACAAAAAAGAAAACTACAGGCCAATATCACTGCTGAACATAGATGCAAAAATCCTCAACAAAATACTAGCAAACAGAATCCAACAGCACATTAAAAGGGTCATACACCATGAGCAAGTGGGATTTATCCCAAAAGTGAAAGGATTCTTCAATAAACACAAATCAATAAATGTGATAAACCTTATTAACAAATTGGAGGAGAAAAGCCATATGATCATCTCAACAGATGCAGAAAAAGCTTTTGACAATATTTAACACCCATTTATGATGAAAACCCTCCAGAAAGTAGGCATAGAGGGAACTTACCTCAACATAATAAAGGTCATATATGACAAACCCAAAGCCAACATTGTTCTCAATGGTGAAAAACTGAAACCATTTCCTCTAAGATCAGGAACAAGACAAGGTTGCCCACTCTCAAAACTATTATTCAACATAATTTTGGAAGTTTTAGCCATAACAATCGAGAAGAAAAAGAAATAAAAGGAATCCAAATTGGAAAAGAAGAAGTAAAACTGTCACTGTTTGCAGGTGACATGATACTATACATAGAGAATCCTGAAGATGCTACCAGAAAACTGCTAGAGCTAATCAATGAATTTGGTAAAGTTGCAGGATACAAAATTAATGCACAGAAATCTCTTGCATTCTTATACACTAATGATGAAAAATCTGAAAGAGAAATTAAGGACACATTCCCATTTTCCACTGCAAGAAAAAGAATAAAATACCTAGGAATAAACCTACTTAAGGAGACAAAATATCTGTATGCAGAAAACTATAAGACACTGATGAAAGAAATTAAATATGATACAAACAGCTGGAGATATATACCATGTTCTTGGATTGGAAAAATCAACACTGGGAAAATGACTCTACTACCCAAAGCAATCTACATATTCAATGCAATCCCTATCAAACTACCACTGGCATTTTTCACAGAACTAGAACAAAAAAATCACAATTTGTATGGAATCATAAAAGACCCCGAATACACAAAGCAATCTTGAGAAAGAAAAATGGAGCTGGAGCAATCAGGCTCCCTGACTTCAGACTATACTACAAAGCTACAGTAATCAAGACAGTATGGTACTGGCACAGAAACAGAAAGATAGATCAATGGAACAGTATAGAAAGCCCAGAGATAAACCCACGCACATATGGTCACCTTATTTTTGTTAAAGGAGGCAAGAATATACAGTGGAGAAACGACAGCCTCTTCATTAAGAGGTGCTGGGAAAACTGGACAGCTACACATAAAAGAAAGAAGTTAGAACACTCCCTAACACCATACACAAATTAAACTGAAATTGGATTAAAGATCTAAATGTAAGTCCAGACACTATAAAACTCTTAGAGGAAAACATAGGCAGAACACACTATGACATAAATCACAGGAAGATCCTGTTTGACCCACCTCCTAGAGAAATGGCAATAAAAACAAAAATAAACAAATAGGACCTAACGAAGCTTAAAAGCTTTTTCACAGCAAAGGAAACCATAAACAAGATGAAAATAAAACTGTCAGAATGGGAGAAAATATTTGCAAATGAAGCAACTGACAAAGGATTAATCTCCAAAATATATAACCAGCTCATGCCACTCAATATCAACAAAACAAACAACCCAATCCAAAAATGGGCAGAAGACCTAAATAGACATTTCTCCAAGGAAGATATACAGATCTCCAGCAAACACATGAAAGAATGACCAACATCACTAATCCTTAAAGAAATGCAAGTCAGAACTACAATGAGGTATCACTTCGCACCAGTCAGAATGGTCATCATCAAATATCTAGAAACAATAAATGCTGGAGAGGGTGTGGAGAAAAGGGAACCCTCTTGCACTGTTGGTAGGAATGTAAATTGATACAGCCACTATGGATAACAGTATGAAGATTCCTTAAAAAACTAAAAATAGACCTACCATATGACCCAGCAATCTCACTGCTGGGCATATACCCCCAGAAAACCATAATTCAAAATGATACGTGCACCCCAATGTTCATTGCAGCACTATTTACAATAGCCAGGACATGGAAGTAACCTAAGTGTCCATCAGCAGATGAATGGATAAAGAGGATGTGGCACATATGTACAATGGAATATTACTCTGCCATAGAAAAGAAATGAAACTGAACTATTGGTAGTGAGATGGATGGACCTAGAGTCTGTCATAAAGAGTGAAGTAAGTCAGAAAGAGAAAAACAAATATTGTATGCTAACACATATACATGGAATCTGAAAAAAAAAAGTTCTGATGAACCTAGGAGCAGGACAGGGGCAGGACAGTAATAAAGATGCAGAAGTAGAGAATGGACTTGAGGACACAGAGCGGGAGAAGGGTAAGCTGGGACGAAGTGAGAGTGTGGCATGGACATATATACACTACCAAATGTAAAATAGATAGCTAGTAGGAAGCAGTGCATAACACAGAGAGATCTGCTTGGTGCTTTGTGACCACCTAGAGGGGTAGGATAGGGTGGGTGGGAGGGAGACACAAGAGGGAGAGGATATGGAGATATAGATATATACGTATAGCTGATTTACTTTGTTATACAGCAGAAACTAATACAACACTGTTAAGCAATTATACTCTAATAAAGATGTTAAAATAAAAATATGACACAAATGAACATATGTACATAATAGAAACAGACTCACATAGAGAACAGACTTATGGTTGCCAGGAGGGAGGGTGGTGGTAGAGGCTTGAATTGGGAGTTTAGGATTAGCAGATGCAAACTACTTTATATGTAATGGATAAACAACAAGGTCCTACTGTGTAGCACAGGGAACTATATTTAATCTCCAGGAATTAAAGCAGAATGGAAAAGAATATGAAAAAGAATATTTATATATATGTATAACTGAATCACTTTGCTGTACAGAAATTAAGACAACATTATAAATCAACTATACTTCAATAATAAAATTAATTTTTAAAAATGTTCCAAATGGCCTCCAAGACATTAAATTGAATAGGGACATTCAAAACTTCAAAAAAAATTAAAAAAAAAGAAAATCAGGCCTCCTTTTTGTTTTAAAAAGCATATATATCTAATCAGCCATGCTAGTTTTGATTCAGAGGAACTGGTGGCAGATCCTCTTCCAGGAAGAGTGAAAGACACCTGTAAGTCTGACAGCAGCTCAAGGGAACACAAGGAGAATAAGTGCTGAGCTTCAAAGGCAACTATTTTGAAGGAAGAAAATAACTTATTTGGACATATATGTTATAACGTGAGATAACTTATTTTAAAAAATCTAATAGACTTTGTTTTTTAGAGCAGTTATTCATTTACAGAAAAATTAAGCTGATAGTACAGAGAGTTCTATAAACACTTCCCCCTACACACAGTTTCCCCTATTACTCACCTCTTGCATTAGTGTGGTACCTTTATTATAATCAAACGAATATTGATACATTTTTATTAACTAAAGTCCATGGTTTAAGTAAGGGTTCACAATTTGTGTTGTACAGTTCTATGGGTTTTGACAAATGAATAATGTGACTTATCAATCATTACATTATCACACAGAAAAGTTTCACTGCCCTAAAAATCCCCTGTTCTCGACCCATTCATCATCCATGAACCCCTGACAGCTACTCATCTTTTTTGTCTCAGTAGTTTTGCCTTTTACAGAAAGTCATGTGCTTGGAATCACACAGCATGTAGCTTTTCCAGATTGGCTTATTTCTCTTAGCAATATGCATTTAAGCTTCCATCATGTCTTTTCATGGCTTGAGAGATCATATCTTCTTGTTGCTGAATAATATTTTATTGTGTAGATGTGTCAGAATATCCATTCACCTATTGAAGAATATCTTAGTTACTTACATTTGTGTGGTTATAAGTTTTTCAGCTCAAATGGCAAATACCTAGCAGAGCTAGATGATATGGTTAGACTGTATTTAGTTCTGTAAGAAACTGCTAAACTGTCTTCCATACTGCCTGTATGATTTTGCAGGCATGAGGATGAGAATGCCTTTGCTCCACCTTTTTTTTTTTTTTTACGCGCAGGCTCAGTGGCCATGGCTCACGGGCCCAGGCGCTCCGCGGCATGTGGGATCTTCCCGGACCGGGGCATGAACCCGTGTCCCCTGCATCGGCAGGCAGACTCTCAACCACTGCGCCACCAGGGAAGCCCTGCTCCCCTTTTTTAACAAGCACTTTTTTTGGTGCTTGTCAATTTTTTTTTAATTTTAGTAATCTTGAAAGGTGTGTAGTAATATTCCACTGTTGTTTTAATTTACAATTCACTAATGACACACGATGTCGAGCATCTTTTCATATGCATATTTGCTACCTCTATATTTTCATTGATGAGATGTCATCAGCTTGTTTGCTCAGTTTTTAACTGAGTTGTTTCTTTTATTATTGCTGAGTTTTAAGAGTTCTTTGTATTTTGGATACAAGTCCTTTATCAAACATGTTTTGCAAAGATTTTTCTCCCAGTCTGTGGCTTATCTTTTTGTTCCTAGTGTCTTTCACAGAGCATAAGTTTTTAATAAAGTTCAACTTAGCAATTTTTCCTTTCATGAGTCATGACTTTGCTGTTGTATCTAAAAACTCATTCCAAAACAAGGAAACTGAATTTCTCCTATGTTATCTTCTAGAAGTTTTATGGTTTTTTGTTTTAAATACATGATATGTTTTAAATAGGTCTATGATCCATTTTGAGGGTTTTTTTTTTTTTTTTGCATATGGATGTCCAATGGTTCCAGCACCACTTGTTGAATAGACTATCTTTTCTCCACTGAATTGTCTTTGCTGTTTTGGCAAAGATCAATGACTATATTTACGTGGTTCTATTTCTCTGCTCTTTATTCTGTTCCATTGATCAATCTGTCTATTTTTCACCAATCCACACTGTTTTGCTTACTGTATCGCTATTGTAAGTCTTGAAGCTGGGCAGTGTCAGTTCTTCAGTTTGTTCTTTTCCTTCAGTATTGTGTTGGCTATTCTGAGTCTTTTGTCTCTCCTTATAAATTTTAGAATCATTTGGTCAATATCTACAAAATAACTTGCTGGGATTTTTATTGGGACCGCATTGAATTTATAGATCAAGTTGGGAAGAATTAGCATTCTAACAATATCAAGTCTTCTTATCCATGGACATAAAATATCTTTCTGTTTATGTAGATTTTCTTTGATTTCTTTCATCAGAGTTTTGTAGTTTTCCTCATAAAGATTGTGTACAGTTTTTTACATGTATACATAAATATACATTATTTATGTATACATATATTATACATATATGTACATATATTATTTATGTATACATATATTATACATAATATAAATGGTATTGTGTTTTTAATTTCAAATTCCAACTATTCAATACTGATATATAGGAAAGAAATTGACTTTTGTATATTGACCATGTATCTGCAAACTTACTGTCTTCCCTTAGTTTTGGGAGTTTTTGGTTGATTTGGGGGGATTTTCTACATAAGAAAGATGGAAAAAATTTGGAACCTTGTAGACACCTCTGAGATGGCCAATTAATCCTGAAACTTATCCTATCAATGGACCTCCTGTTTTATAAGCTAATAAGTTTCTTCACTCAATAAGCTATTTTATTGGGTTTTCCCATTACTTAGCAGCAATAGCATAATCACTGATACTAGTCAAAGAGAGTAGTTTTCATTCTATGTGACCATTTTATTTAGTAAAAGCACTTTTTCTTTCAGATATTTAGAGGGGAGACTTCCTTTATCCTGAGAAACCACTTTGAGCTGTCTTTGAAGAGAAGGCATGGGCAGGGATTTCAACTGGCCACTTGAGCTTTGAGTCCTGACACCTTGACCCTTATTTGGGCCTTTCCTCATTTCTGTCTTCTCCATCCTGCAAAATTCTCCTCCTTTCTCAGATCCTCAGTCAGGTTCTTCGCCTCGTAAAGTTTTTCCTTATGACTGCAGGGGCCAACAAACTGTTCTTATGAAGTCACTGGCAGAATTATTGTTACAGTAGACAAGATAACCTCGATGAATAAACTTGGACATCATTTTCTTATGGTTTCACACATATTTTTCTGTTTTCAGGGCTGGATACACTCCATATGCTCTTAGCTGCAATTAACATAATACACAACTAAGTCATACAGAGGTTTCCTGTTTATTTAAGAAGGCTGGGGGCAGTCAAGTGACAGTAAACCTCTCAATAATGTTATGAAAGAGCCAAGCCCTTTCTTTTCTTTTTGCTCCACCATCCTTTGCATATTTGCTTTTTGTTTTTTATTTATTTTTTAAATTAACTTTTATTGGAGTATAGTTGATTTACTATGTTGTATTAGTTTCTGCTGTATAGCAAAAATGAAGCCAGTTATCCATATACCTATATCCACTCTTTTTTAGATTCTTTTCCCATATAGGCCATTACAGAGTATTGAGTAGAGTTCTTTGTGCTATACAGTAGCTTCTTATTAGTTGTCTATTTTATATATAGTAGTATGTATATGTCAATCCCAATCTCTCAGTTTATGCCTCCCCACCCTTGCTTTTTGTTTTCATGCTTGTTGCCTCATGACAAGCTGACAATGGCTGCTCTGGTTAACCTCTGTACTTCCTTTATTAGAAGTCTAGAAGAAAGGTGGTTCTGGGTTGGGTGATGTCATCACAAACGCAAGTTATGCTCTACTATCTGCTCTGCCCTTTCAGCATGTTGGCCTTTGACCTTAAGCTTGTCCCCTTATGGTTGAAAGATGGCTACAGCAGCTCCAAGTTTCTCAGGTCACATACCATAAATGTTCAAAAGCCAGAGAAAAGAATGCTCCTCCCAGATATCTCTTTTGGAATATGAAACATTTTCCTAGAAGCCCTATATAAGACATTTCTTGGTATATCTTTGCCTAGAAATTCTTAACTAATCAGAGGAATGGATTTGTATGGACTGGATAAGAGGAATGAATTTGTATGGACTGGATCAGATTAATAAAATATCACTCCTTTTTGCTGGAAAGAGACCTCACTTTCCTTGAAGTATATGGTCACCTGTTAGTAAAAGCAATAAGGAGAGGAATAGGCAAAAAAAAAAAAATCCACCATAGAAACCTTTCCTTATCCAAGGAAATATTGAGCAAGGAGGGGCAATGAAGTTGCACAGGCCTGATTTTGTAAAGCTTTTAAAAATGAAAATATTCAAACAAATATTGAAATACAGTAAATACCTGCATATTCACCTTATAGAAATCAATCTATCTTTAACATTTTATTATACTTGTATTAGGATTTTCTACATAAGCATGTTGTCTATAAATAAGGGCAGTTTTACTATTTTCTTTCCAACTAAATGGCTCATTTCTTTTTATTGCCTTATAGTACTGGCTAGGATCTTCAGTAAAGTGTTAAATGATATAATGAGAACTAACATCTTTGCTTTCTTCCTGATGTTAGGCAGAAAGCACTGAGTCTTTTGCAGTTGAGTATGATGTTAGCTGTTGGTTTTTAGAAGTTCTTAAAGTTAGAAGTTCTCCTTTCGTTAGTCATAGCCTTTTGAGTTTTCCTCAGCAATGAAAGTTGAGTTTGGTCAATTTTTTTCTACACCTACTGAAATAAGCATATGGATCTTCCCCCTTTATTCCACTACTCTTATGTTCATGGTAATTTGGGTCTCAGGTGTCTCCAGATTCCTGCTCACAGGAAGGCAAACCAATACAGGAGAGGGCGTTTGCAATGAAGTGGCAGCCACCCACTTCTGTTGGTGAGCCCCTGATCATATGCTCACACTCAGCTACATGGGAGCCTGGGAAAAGTGGTCCCTTGCTAGATAGCCATGTTCCCAGCTGTAACTCAATTAGTACACAAGAAGGGAGAGCAGAATCTGGTAGATATGAGGCAAGAAGCCATCTAGCTTCTGTTTAAACCTCTCTAGTGATGGGAAACTCACTAATGAAGAAAGCAGCCAACTTCCTCCCAACAAAATTCTGAAAATGAAATTTGCCCTTTGGGTAGGTCCAAATCTGTCTGCTTATAGCCCTCCCTCCCCCCAGTTCTTCTACACGTAGCACCACAGATAGAAGAAGGCTTATGTTATTTACACTGAATAGGCTCTATATCACTTAATTTTAAAACAAGCGAAGATATGTGCACCCCAACGTTTATAGCAGCACTATTTACAACGGCAAGACATGGAAGCAACCTAAATATCCAGCGACGGATGAATGGATAAAGAAGATGTAGTATATATACACAATGGAATACTACTCAGCCATAAAAACAAATGAAATAGTGCCATTTGCAGCAACATGGATGAACCTAGATGTTATCATACTAAGTGAAGTAAGCCAGAAAGAGAAAGACAACTATCATATGATATTGCTTACATGTGGAATCTAAAAAAAAGATACAAATGAACTTACTTACAAAACAGAAATAGACCCACAGACACAGAAAACAAACTTATGGTTACCCAAGGGAAAAGGGGAGAGGGATAAATTAAGAATTTGGGATTAACATATATACACTACTATATATGAAATAGATAGCCAACAAGGACCTACTTTATAGCACAGGAAACTATACTCAGTATTTTGTAATAACTATAAAGGAAAAGAATCTGAAACAGAATATATATATGTATCACTGTGTTATATACCTGAAACTAACACAACATTGTAAATCAACTATAGTTCAATAAAAAAGAGAAGACAAAATAGCATAAAACAAGTGATGATGTGAGGCCTCCACTCACAAGACCTCAAGAGCCTTCTGTTGCCTGTCTAAATTAGCCCAAACTCTTCGGCCTTGTGGGTGTGGTCTCCATATCAGAAAGAGAAGAATCCACAGAGCAAGACACCCTGTGACGCTGTGTTATCATCCCAAGAGCAGGTGTAGCCGTGAACTTGACTACTGACCAGGGTCTAGGTCCTGGGGTTTACACCTGTCTTGGGAAATTCTGCCTTCTTCAATCACATCAGCTTTGTCCTCTGGCTGATTTCCACTGGATCCTATGATGGATGCAGTCCAGGACAAATATACAGGATACCCTCCACTCAGCAATATTCCTTTGCCATTTTGCTATGTTTCCTGAAATGCCAGCCTTCAGCTTTCATTCCTTTGGGTTAAGGTGTGGCTTCTTAACATGCAAATCAAAATTTAGTTTGGACTAATACATTTTCATATTGATTAATAGCTGGAGAAATTACAGACAAGCACAGTAATATTAAGTAATTTTCAGTAATTATAACCTCAGTATGATTCATTTTCTTTAAATGAGGAAAGTGTAGTTTAGAGAAGTTAAGTGGTTTGACTAATGCCACTTGGCAATTTGATAACAGGGCTGCGTAATCAGTGCTTCTTAACTTTAAATACTGTGTGTGTACGTGCATATTCGTTCATTTGTATTTTCCTTCAGGTGTGTGTTTAATTTCACAGCTTGAAAAAGTGTTAAAATCAGGCCATGCAAACATATTTTTGTTGGATGCAGGGAATGCCCTGTGGCTAAAACAGTGACCTCCTAAAGTTTGCTTCTGAAGCTCTGAGGTCAGATAGACCTCACGTTTAATCCTGCTTCCTTTATTTACTGATCTTTGAAAAGGGATTTAGTCTCTCTCAGGCTGTTTCCCCAACTGGAAAACACGGACACTTTGTAAGCCAGGTTTCCTCAATCTCGACATTACTGACATTTTGGACTGGATCGTTCTTTGTTGTGGAGGTGGCGGTGGAGGCCGTCCTGTGTATGATGTTTAGCAGCATCTCTGGTCTCTATCTATTAAATACTGGCAGCACACAACCCCACAATTTGTCACCCCAAATTGTGACAACCAAATACTGCCAGGCATTGCCAGCTGTCCCCTGGGGTGCAAAATCTTCTCAGTTGAGAAAGACCGCAGCAAGCATCAACGAACACATGTTCCAAGTCCT
The DNA here is from genome assembly GCF_963455315.2 of Globicephala melas. Classification (NCBI taxonomy): domain Eukaryota; kingdom Metazoa; phylum Chordata; class Mammalia; order Artiodactyla; family Delphinidae; genus Globicephala; species Globicephala melas. The sequence continues at coordinate 108,020,721 of NC_083320.1, read as the reverse complement.
CATGCAGTGCCTGGTTCAGGGCAACTGTTCAATGGTGTCAGCACTGCTGCCTTCCTGACCCCCATGCCCTTCACCTTCAGGACCAATTCCATCTACCATCCCTCCTTCATGGCAAGGAGAGCCTCTGTACTCTTGTCTGTGGAAAGAGAGATTTGCTGGGTTTGGAACAGACAATGGATCAGCTTCCCGATTTTGCTTCTTAGTCACCCAAATGGGTTTAAATTGGAAAGCAAAACTGATGGTATTATTCTCAAAGCTGCCTGAAACACTGCCTTTTCCCTCACATTTTCAGTGAACTTGTTCTCAAATTGTAGGCTCAGCTAAAAAGTAACCTTTATTATGCCTTATAGCTGTGGTTTTATGTGTGGGGGAAGGCACTGGAATTTTTTTAACCCAGAAGCAAATGTATGTGTAAAATGTGGGTTTTGGGTGCAACCAGTAGATTTGGGATATATTGCAGAGCAAATCAGACGAGTAAAGGGCCACTGGTTGCTGCGTGTGGAACAAAAAGGGCCCAGAGAAAACGGGCAGAAGACCTAAATAGACATTTCTCCATAGAATACTTACAGATGGCCAACAAACACATGAAAAGATGCTCAACATCTCTAATTATTAGAGAAATGCAAATGGAAACTACAATGACATGTCACCTCACACTGGTCAGAATGGCCATCATCAAAAAATCCACAAGCAATAAATGCTAGAGAGGGTGTGGAGAAAAAGGAACCCTCCTACACTGTTGTTGGGAATGTAAATTGATACAGCTGCTATGGAGAACAGTATTGGAGAGTCCTTAAAAAACTAAAAATAAGACTACCATATGACCCAGCAATCCCACTCCTGGGCATATACCTGGAGAAAACCATAACTCAAAATGATACATACACCCCAATATTCATTGCAGTGCTATTTACAATAGCCAGGACATGGAAGCCAGCAAAATGTCCATCAACAGAAGAATGGATAAAGAAGATGTGGTACACACATACAATGGAATATTACTCAGCCATAAAAAGGAATGAAACTGTGCAATTTGCAAAGACATGGATAGACCTAGAGACTGTCACACAGAGTGAAGTCAGAAAGAGAAAAACAAATATCGTGTAATACCCGCTTATATGTGGAATCTAGAAAAATGATACAGATGAACTTATTTGCAAAGTAGAAATAGAGACACAGACATAGAGAACAGACTTATGAATACCAAGGTGGGAAGGGGGGTGGGATGAATTGGGAGAATGGGATTGACATATATACACTACTATGTATAAAATAAATAACTAATGAGAACCTACTGTATAGCACAGGGAACTCTATTCAGTGCTCTCTGGTGACCTAAATGGGAAGGAAATCCAAAAACGAGGGGATATATGTACACGTACAGCTGATTCACTTTGCTGTACAGCAGAAACTGATACATTGTAAAACAACTATACTCCAATAAAAATTAATTAAAAAAAAAAGAAGAAAGAGCCCAGTGTGGAAGGGTTTCAGAGCCTCCTGAGAAGTGAGAAAATGCAATTCCTGAGAAGTGAGAAAAATGAAAGATAAATCTTATGTGCAGGCATTTGTTTTGGTTTTTAATGGTGGAGTGGGAGAAAGGCCCATCCTCATGAGTGACTGAATGGATGCAGCCCCCCAGAAGTGAGTGGTGCAGGTGGTCAGAGCTATTGTGGTTCAGTGGGGCTCTCAGGGCTTGGGACAACCTGCCTGGAAAATGGGTCCAGGGCCTGGGCAGGCATCTGGCTCTGGTCATCAAAGCAGAGGCATAGCTCCAGGCTCATCCAGCACATTCCACCCAGGCAAAGGCAGATCCAGGGTGTGATTTAGAAACCATGGCTGTGAGATTAAAACTAGAAGCCATTTGGGAGGAAAAGCCCCACACAGCAGGTGCTTGGTTCCAGTGTGGACAGCTGTGTTTTTCTTAAGCTTTCCTGGAGACTCTGACAGGTGCTCTCTTTAGCTGCATGGGAATCTCAGAAGCATCGTCAACTTGGGAGGCCTGTGTAGTGAACTGGGCGCTGGATTCAGCCAGCAGAAACCTTTGGTGTCAACGACACCATCATGCTTCAAATATGTAATTCTAGCCTTTTTTTTAAAGGTTAACATTTAAAAATTTTATTTTTATTAAAGTATAGATGATTTACAATGTGTCAGTTTCAGGTATACAACACAGTGATTTTTATTTATATATATATATATATATATATATATATATTCTTCTTCAGATTCTTTTCTCTTGTAGGTTATTACAACATAGTGAGTATAGTTCCCTGTGCTATATACAGTAGGGCCTTGTTGATTATCTATTTTATATATAATCGTATGTATGTGTTAATCCCAGCCTCCTATTTTATCCCATCCCCCCTTTCCCCTTTGGTAACCATAAGTTTGTTTTCTATTTCTGTTGTTCTATTTCTGTTTTGTAATTCCAGCCTTAAAATGCCTAGGAGGTAGATATTTTTGTACTCATATTACAGATAAGAAAACTGAGTTTCACAAAGGTCAATGGTCATAAACTATAAATAGTAGATTCAAACTCAGTTCTGTTTGACTCCAAAATCTATGCGTTTTTCCCTCCACCCTGCAAAGACTGCGATCAGGCTGTCTGTTCTGGTGAGTAAGCCCAGATATAACTAGATTTCAGGGAGGGAGTGGTCTGTTCCACATGGGTAACAGAAGTATATACACAGTATATACAGTAAAATCTGTTTTATTGGTTTGTTGCAAAGATTCAGTCTTTGCTTCTATCTATCCCTCTTTTCTTTAATTTCCTGCACCCACACCCCCAGTGCCTCTCCATTCTGATCCTGCTCAGAATCCCCTCAGAGGGCCCTCTGAGGACCCCCAAATCCCCAGCTTACACTTGAAGCATCAGCCGTAATAAATTCCTGCAACTCCCAAACCTCAGAGCTGGGTGGCTGCACACAAATTACCTGGCGAGCCTGTTAAAATGGAGATTCTAGGACCGTACCCTGGAGTGTTTGCCCCAGTGTGAGCATGGGGACAGGGCACCTCTGGACAACCGTATCTAGGAAAAGCTCTCGGATAGCTCTGATGTGCCACCAGATCCCACCTGCTACCTTTCTCCTCTGTCCGGGACTCCTTCCAACACTCCCAGCTGATTCCTTCTCGTGCTCAGGACAGCTCACCCCTCCAGCTGACTCACCATATTGATCTCAGTGTCCTCACCCTGTGATTTCTCAGGCCACCACCTCAAATTTCAGTTTCCATCTCAGCAGGTGATGAACTGGACATTGAAATCATCTGTCACCGTGTCAATCTCTGCTACTTTCTAGGACAGCAGTTCTTCATGGGGGTGATTCTACCCCTCATGGGACATTTGACAATTTCTGCAGACATTTGGTTGTCACAGCTGGGAAAGGTGTGCTACTGGCATCCAGTGGGTGGAGGCCAGGGATGCTGCAGAACTTCCCACAATGCACAGGACAGCCCTTCAACAGAGAACGATCTGGACCCAAATGCCAATGGTGCTTAGGTTGGAGAAGCTCTGTGATCAAATCTCTCCCCTCTTTTGTCTAACTGTGGATCCCAAGCAACTTTCTTACATTCTTCTCTGTGGCTGGCTTCTTCTTCTGTGACATGGATTCTTAGAGAGCCCCGACTTCATGGCAGTGGGAAGGAAATGAGTTAATACAAGCAAAGTGCTTAGAACAATGCCTGGCAAGCAGGGGGTCAGTGACAGTTTGCTGGACCCACAGTGCAGGCCTCAGGTGGAGTTTAAGGCCTTCAAGTCGCTCTGATCATACCCCATGCAGCATCCACTCTGCTGGACTCCAGTCCTGCTGCCTGGCTCTGTACCACTCACCAAGGATCCTCTTTCCTCTGCCCCACAAATTTGCATTTCAAACCCACTTGGCCAGTTGGACTTGGCCTTCTGTGGGTTTAACCTTGACCCACTGGTTAGGTCCCCTCCAGAGGGCCTGCCCAATGGGGGCAAGGCAGGAAGGTGCTCCATCCCTTCAGAGCCTCAGAGGGTTATTTAGGTGATCTGGGCTCATCCTCCCCACCCCAGGCCTGCTTGGAGGCAGTGTTTCTGAAACCCCCTGGGTGCCGTGGGTACCCTCCAGGCTCTTCAATTATGCCCTGAGGCCTTCCTGCTCAGTCCCTTTGCTATACCTGTAACTTAGCAGGACCCTAGGAGGTCTTCCCAGAATAGACCCCTTCCATATCCTCCACCTGCTTTTTGTCTGTAGAAAAACTTTAGTCAAAGAATACATTTAATCAGAGAAGTGAGAAAATGCAGAAAGAAAGGAAAACAGTCAAGCAAGACAAATAATAATACTTTAGCCATTAAACAAAGTCAAGGACCTTTAGTTCTTCCTCGAGGACTATGGATAATATTCTGAGCCATGTCCTCTGAGATGTTTTGCAGATACTGAAATCCCCCCCAGGTGGGAGAAGTTAACCGCATGCTGCCCACGAGCACGCAGACCCCAGACCAGTTGGAACCAGAGGTTGATGATGCTGACTCCCAGTTACCTCATCACCAACCAATCAGAAGAATGTTCACGAACTGATCAGGCCCCCCTGCTCCTTGAACCATTATTATAAGACTTTCCTGTTCCCTCCAAGGTGGGACACACAGTCTTGAGGGCACTAGCCTGCAGTGGCCCCATTTGCCTGGCAAAGCAATAAAGCTATTTCTTTCTACTTCACCCAAACATCTGTCTCCGAGATTTGATCCAGTAACGGTGTACAGAGACCAAATTTCGGCAACATACCCTGGAGATACAAGGCAAAAGAAGACATACCTGATGTCTGCCCACAGGAAACTCACAGACAAGATGAACACATTGGTCAAACAGGAGCCCTCCTCAGCTGGTCAAACATCTAGGATCTGGTCCTGCAATTCTGGGGCCGAAGGTTTGGCTGGGCAGGAGGTTGCCATCTCATGGGCACTGCTACAGTAGTGGGCATAGCACCAGCCTTCCCCACAAATACCTCACTCACCACAACCCCGGTGATGGTTACTGTTGCCCTCCTGAGTTTTCCCGCTGGGAAGCTGAGGTTTGGGGAGGTCAAGTCCCTTGCCCAAGGAAGTGGAACCCAGTAGAGCCTGGCTCTTTGTACATGTGACATTCATCAGTGCCCTTCCCCTCCCCGCCCCACTGCCATACCCTTTCTGGCTCTTGTGCTTGGGCGCCGTGGTGCCCTCCCAAGGAGGAAATGATCCTGGTTCTTCCCAGATCCTTCCTGTCCTTCTCTGTGCCTGGTGGTAACCTGGAGGCCATCCATGTGTGTATAAGCAAGACATCTGCCCCCATCTGGCCGGCCTCAACCACGCCAGCCTGCTCGCTTTGCTTGGAAGGAGGTCTGGACCTCATCTCCAGATTGATTCCCTCCACTCACCGATGCTGTTGACTGACTGGTTTATACACTGCTCCCCACCTTGCAAATCATTGCCTGGTATTGTCCTCAGTGCTGTCAAAACTGCTTATCCGACTAGGAAGGCTGGAGGAGCCAGGCCATAAAATTAAATGAAATTACCGCAGAAGTTAGGGTGTCCGTGACAATGAGGTGGAATTATAACTGGGAGGATGGCAAGGGAGGTTTATGATGCCCCCCCCCATGCCTGCCTGCAAAGTCATTATTCAAAAGGCTCTTGTTTGCCCTGATGTCCAGACTTCACATCGTCCTTGACAACTTAGGAGGGCTTGCTGGCCTCCATGCTCAGGTTAACAGAATTGGAACATTGGAACGGTCTCTGGTTCAGCTGGTTCAACCCTCTCATTTGTTGGGTGGGGAAGTTGAGACTCAGAGAGGTATTGGGGTCTCAGAATACGTTAGTGATGGAACCAGTATTCAAACTCAGATCCTTTGGCTCATAGCCTGATGCCCCCTTTCCTATAATTTTGGAATACTTTTTGATATAAAAAATTGTATCCATACATCACTGTGAATTAGTATTTAAACACAAAGTTAGGTGTCCAGACACATGGACACCAGCCAACACCTCCAGGCTTTTCTCATCTCTCCTGTGGAAAGGCACTGGTTAACAAGTGGGCAGTTTTCAGGCAAAGTCACAGTTGGTTTGGAAAATGGTTAGGCCATTCCATTGCAGGAAATAAAAAGGAAACCAAAACCCCAAACAGAAAACCTAATCACTCTCCTAATTTTGAGGGCACACTTGCCTTTGGGACCTGGGATGGACGTTCTCATTCCCTTGCCCACCTCTCCTCTGCCTTCAAGAAGCCCCTTTCATGTTCATCGGTTCCCCACCCCCTCCAGGGACTCTACTAGTTATTCTTTGAACCTGCCTTCCAGGGTTTTGTGGTGTCAAGAGGGAGACAGACAAGTGTGATATGAGCTGTGACAGAAGGAGGCACAAGGCAGGGTCACCTCCTCCCTTTCCTTCTATGACTGTACTTCAGAGACAGGCTCAGCACCATTGAAACAACTAGAGAATTACTAAATTATTCATTTGAGCGCCTTGGAGATGCCTTTCTGTGACCTTCTGACCCAGTTTTTCAGGCAAAAAATAGTACCACAGACAGGTGGTGACCACATGAGTGAGGATAAACTACATGCCCCAAATATAGCAGCTCCTTTGCCTCAAAGGCTCACATAACATAGGTGCCCTGGTCTCACAGGACTTGTCTTTACAAGGGGCTTTTTCAGATTTTAGAAAACCTCTAAAATCACCAGGTTTTCATTGCTGCAGTTATGACTATGAATAACTTAAAAAAAAAACTTTTAGGAGAGAAAGAGAATCATGGCTTTTCTCTTAAGAATGGTTGTGTTTTGGAGGAGGAATAATTCTTTTTAGAATTACATTATGTGAATGGCATTCCCTATTCTGCCTCCTACTATCTGGGAAAACTAGACATGCTTGAACTTCTCCAGGCTTCACACTCCACATATATGAATGAGGATATTTTCCACTCAGCCATGTATCACAGAGATTTTCCTATATCAATACATTGGTGGTGGTGGGATGAATTGGGAGATTGGGATTGACATATATATATATACACTAATATGTATAAAATAGGTAACTAATAACCTGCTGTATAAAAAAAAATTTCAAAAAAATACATTATCTACCTTATTCATTTTAATGACTATGTACTATATTTTCAATGATCGATGCACCATAATTTACTTAACTATTCTCATATTGATAATTGTTTCTCATTTTTTCTTATCCAAAACAATTCTGTAATAAAGTAGCTTGTCTATAAATTTATATAAAGTTTAGAGAGAAGTTTTCTGGAATAGATTTGAAGTCATTGAATTGGGGGTTAAATGGCAGGCACATTTCATATTTTAATAGTTTCTACAAATTGTCCACCCCAAATGCTGTATCTAATTTACACTTCCTCTGCTTATTTAATTCCCCCACAACGTTGCAAGTTATATATTACCAAGTCCATTTTAAAGATGAGGAGCTGGGGTCAGAGAGGGTAAGTCAATTTCCTGGTGGATTATTGTTAAATAATCCAATGGAGATTTGACCGAGGTCAGCTTGTGTTTGTATCACTGTCCACATCATATCAGCTTCTCTCTGGGTCCATCAGCCTTCACGATCCATGCAAAGAAGGGTTCATTCATGATGGAAAGAGAGAAAACGGCAGAGATCCTTCAAAAAGCACATTAGGATTGGAAGAGTGACATCACGGGGTACATGGAGGGCCACAACCAGACAAGTCTTTTTTCTTTTATTAAATATTAGATACAAAATAATATTTGTGAAATATGTATAATAAATAAAAAAATAATAAAATAAATGCCAGTAAATCCAAACACAGTATAAGAAAGAGAACATCACCAGGATCTTTGAAGCCCAGTGAGTACCTCTCCCTCATCCTATCTTTTCTTCTGCAGAGGTAACCCCTATACAGAATTCATGTTTATCATCGTCTTGCATTTCTTCACAGTTTTAACAACTCTGGCTGAATCTATCACAAGGCTGCTCTATAACACTTCAGAGAATACGCAAGTATATGAGCATGTCTGCAGGCCAGCTTCGTTCTGACTCGCAGGCCCAAGAATATAGTGCTAGTGTTGAGAATTTTAAACTTTTATTTAATGGAATTGTACCATATGTACTCGTCTGCAACTTGCTTTAGGCTGCTCAACACACTCTTTTGAGAGTGAGTCATCATACACTCCTGGCTGTAGTTCATTTATGTTCACTGCTGAACAGGATTGTGTGGGACCAATGGACCAGTCTCTATGCATTTGCCTACCTTCGGGCATTTGGCTTGTTTCTGAAGTTTTGCTATTACAGAATGCTGCTGTGAACATTTTGTAGATATTCCTTGGAGCACATGTGCACAACTGCTTCCATGCAATCCTACGAAAGGAATGTCTGTATCTTGGAAATGTACCACTTCAATTTTACTAGATAATGCCAGATTGTTACCCCACAGCAGTAGATGGATTTTTTGGAACATGTTGGCCAAAACTTGATTTTGTTAGACTTTAAAAAATTCTACCATTCTGACTGAGTGTAAAATAGCATCTCATCGTGGCTTTAATTTGAATTTTCCTGATTAATGATGGGTTGAGCATCTTTTCATGTTTTTAATAGCCATGGATGTTTTTTGGTGAAGTATTCCCTCAAGTCTTTGTACATTTCTCTTTTGAATCACCTTTTTTTTCTATTGATTTATAGTAGTTCCTTAAGTAGTTTGTATTCTAATTCTTTGTCAGTTATATATGTTGCAAATATGCTTTCCCAACTTGTGGTTTATGTTCATTTTTTACAATGAATTCTTATGGCAAAGAGAAGTTCCTAGTTTTACTATGTCTACATTGGTTTTTCCTTATGATTTGCCTTTTTCAATCTTAAGAAATTTGTTCGTATCTTACAGTCATAAAGATATTCTTCCATATGATATTCTAAAATGTTTACAGTTTCATGTTACACATTTAAATCTTTAAAGCATCTGAAATTAATTTTTATGTATTGCATGAAGTAATACTCCAATTTCTTTCTTTTTTTTCTCCTCAGTTGTGTAATTAACTGTCACAGGACAGATTATTGCAAAGTTCATGCTTTCTCCTTTGCTATACAGCTTATTTCTCTTGTTTAGAAGCCTGTGTGTGGACTCCCTGTTCTGCCTTGTCAGTTCACTAATGCCATACTGTCTTAGTTATTATGGCTTAAAAATTATTTATTTATTTATTTATTTTAATTGAAGTAAAGTTGATTTACACTGTTATATTATTTCAGGTGTACGACACAATTTGATATTTTTATAGATTACACTCCATTTAAATTTATAAAATATTGGCTCTATTCCCTGTGCTGTACAATATATTCTTGTATCTTACTCATTTTATACACAGTAGTTTGTACCTCTTACTCCCCTGCCCCCTCTTGTCCCTCCCCCGCTTCCCTCTCCCCACTGGTAACCACGAGTTTGTTCTCCATATCTATGAGTCTGTTTCTGTTTCGTTATGCTTGTTTGTTTCATTTTTTAGATTCCACATATAGTTAATAACATACAGTATTTGTCTTTCTTTGCTGAGAAGGACTCCCTACCTGGTTTCTTCTTCAGGAGTATCTTGGCTATCTTTGTTCCTTAAGGCTTCCATATATATTTTAGAAGTTGTTGTCAAGTACCCCATAATAGCTTTGAGGATATGGGTTAGATTTGCACTGAAGTGTGTATCATTCTGAAAATAACTGATATCTTTAAGTTGTTTAGTCTTCTGATCCATAAATATGATATATTTCTTCATTTATTTGGATCTTTATATATTTTAGTATAGTTTTAGAATTTTCTTTACAAAAAGCTTAAAATCTCGTGCTACATTTATTCCTAGGTACTTTATAATTTCAAGACATTTAAATAGTATCTTTAATTATAATTTAAAAATGTTTGCTGCTGTTTTATATAAATAATTTTAAAATCAGACTACTTTCCTAAATATATTTTTAAATTCTAATAATTCATATGTCTACTTTAACAATCACATTATTTATTTATTTCCTCCTTCTCTCCTTTCTTTCCTTCTTTCTTTCTTGTTTTTATACATTTTATTCTATGTTTTTTCTTATTATATGGTAAATCACTGGTAAATCTTGACTAGAAATGGTCATAACAGGCATCCTTCCCTTTCCTATTCATAAAGGAAATGCTGAAACCATTTTTAAGTTTATTATGATGCCTGTTTTAAGGTGTTTGTAGATTTTTTTTTACCAGTTTAAGAAAGTTCGCCTCTACTTTTAACTTGATAAGAATTTTTTAAACATGAATGGAATTTTCTTTTCATCAAGCAAAAATTCTTTGATTGTTCTCTTTTAAACTGTTAATGTAGAACTTATTTAAAATGATTTCTAATATTCAATTACCTACATCCGTATTGGAAGAATGCATTATCTTTTCCATATATTTTGGATTCAGTTGGCTAACATTTATTTGATTTTTTTTTTTGTATTTAAGTTCATGAGATGGCCCTATAATTTTGTTTTCTCATAAAATGAGTTGTAGAGTATTTCTACTGTTTTATCCTCTATACTGTTTGTTTAAGATTGGAATTATTTGTCTCTTAAGAGTTAGAACTAATAGGGAAAACCACCTGAGACATATGTAATATTTTCTTTGTAGAAAGATTTCTAAATGTTGATTTAATTCTTTTAATATTAGTGGGATTATTTACATTTTCTATTTCTTCTGGTGTTGATTTTTGTGTTATATTTTAAAGTAATTTGTCCATTTGATGTAAGTTTTCAAATTTATTGGTATAAAGTTATTCATGAAATATTTTTACTTTGTGCAGCATCTGAAATTACATCCATTTATTGTTTCTAATACTCATCATTTCTTTTCATTAGTCTTACAAAGGATTTTTCAGTTTTTATTGGACTACCTTCTGCTCTATATTTCCTTCCTTTCATTTTTGTTGTGACCTCTCAAGTTACATTTTATGCTCATTAAATTTAATCTTTTTAGTTTTCTAACATAAATTGTTAGGCTATGCATTTTCCTCTAAATGCTGCTTTAAGTAAATTCCATAATTTTGTTAAACTGTAGTTTCATTATTGCTCAACACTATGTATTTTAATATAATTATGACTTATTTGATTCTTAAATTATTTAAACTGTGATATCACCTCACACCAGTCAAAATGGCCATCATCAAAAATTCTACAAACAGTAAATGCTGGAGAGGATGTAGAGAAAAGGAAACCCTCCTACACTGTTGGTGTGAATGTAAATTGGTACAGCCACTATGGAGAATAGTATGGAGGTTCCTTAAAAAAGTAAAAATAGAACTACCATATGATCCAGCAATGACACTCCTGGGCATATATTTGAGAAAATCATCATTCAAAAGGGTACATACACTCCAATGTTTGTTACAATGCTGTTTACAATAACCAAGACATGGAAGCAACCTAAATGTCCATTCACAGAGGAATGGATAATGAAAATGTGGCACATATATACAATAGAATATTACTCAGTCATTAAAAAGAATGAAATAATGCCACTTTCAGCAACATGGATGGAACTGGAGATCATCATACTAAATGAAGTAAGACAGAGAGAGAAAGAGAAATATCATATGATATCATACATAAGTGGAATCTAAAAAGAAATGGTACAAATGAACTTACAAAACAGAAACAGACTCATAGAATTAGAGAACAAAGTTATGGTTACCAGGGAGAAGGGTGGGGGGAAGGGATAGTTAGGGAGTTTGGGACTGACATGTACACACTGCTATATTTAAAATGGATAACCAACAAGGACCTGCTGTATAGCTCAGGGAACTCTGTTCAATATTATGTAACAACCTAAATGTGAAAAAAACTTAAATAAGAATAGATACATGTATATGTATAACTGAATCACTTTACTGTACACCTGAAACTATCACAACATTGTTAATCAACTATACTCCAATATAAAATAAAAAGTTAAAAAAAACACTAAAAAAAAAAAGAAAAAATGAAATAATGCCATTTGCAGTAACATGGATTGACCTGGAGATTATCATACTAAGTAAAATAAGTCAGACAAAGACAAATATCATATGATATAGCTTATATGTGGAATCTAAAAAAAATGATAAAAATGAACTTATTTACAAAACAGAAACAGACTCACAGACTTAGAGAGCAAACTAATGATTACCAGGGGGGAAATGTAGGGGGCAGGGATAGATTGAGAATTTGGGATTGACATGTACACACTGCTATATTTAAAATAGATAACCAACAAGGACCTACTGTATAGCACAGGGAACTCTGCTCAATATTCTATGATAACCTAAATGGAAAATAATTTTTAAAAGAATAGATATTAATACACATATATGTATAACTGAATCACTTTGCTGTACACCTGAAACTAACACATTGTTAATCAACTATATAACTGATTCACTTTGTTATAAAGCAGAAACTAACATACCATCATAAAGCAACTATACTCCAATAAAGATGTTAAACTATACTCCAATAGAAAATAAAAATTACAAAAAAAGAACCCATTCTTTGAATATCTTTCTTTAGCTTATAAGACACTTAAAACATTTTAATTTGTTTTCTTGATAAATTCTTAAGGTATACCTGGTGATAAACTCAAAGATTATCATTATTATTTTTAAACATCTTTACTGGAGTATAATTGCTTTACAATGGTGTGTTAGTTTCTGCTGTATAATAGAGTGAATCAGCTATGCATATACATATATCCCCATATCTCCTCCCTCTTGCATCTCCCTCCCACCCTCCCTACCCCACCCCTCTATTTGGTCACAAAGCACCGAGCTGATCTCCCTGTGCTATGCAGCTACTTCCCACTAACCATTTATTTTACATTTGGTAGTGTATATATGTCCATGCCTCTCTCTCACTTCGTCCCAGCTTACCCTTCCCCCTCCCCTTGTCCTCAAGTCCATTCTCTACATCTGTGTCTTTATTCCTGTCCTGCCCCTAGGTTCTTCAGAGCCATATATATATTTGGTATTTGTTTTTCTCTTTCTGACTTCCTTCACTCTGTATGGGATTTTTGTTTTATAAAAATAAACTACGTTAAAAATGATTTTTGTTTATATTTCTGTTATTCATTCTAATGAATTACATTCTGTTATTCATTTATTTATAATTTATAAGAATATAAGAATATATGAGAAATTCATATTTCTAAGAATATTAAGAATTTTTAAATTTATATTTTGTTTATAAAATCTAACCAATTGCATTAGCTTTTTCAAGTTTGAATTATGACCCTATTGATCAACTTTTTAAAGTGCTACATATGTGCCTAAGAAATATTTGTATTTTCTACTGGTTGTGTTAATATGCTAGCTATGTGTGTTTAATTGTTTGCTAGTTGCATTGCTCAAATTTTATATGTGAATAGTGATGGTTTTTCCTGATATATCTATCATTAGCTGTGAAAATTGTGTTAAAATCTCCCACTATGATGTTGTTATTGTTGTTGATGATGATTTTTTCCTTTTATTCCTTTTAATTTCTGCTCATTATGTTGTTACGTGCAACAACTTTAAAATTATTATATCTTCCTTGAGAACTATACCTTTAATTGTTTAACAGTAATTCTCTGTTAATGCTTTATGCGTTAAGGTCTATTTTTTTCTGTTATTAATATAGTTATTTACTTGTGTTGGTTAGTATTGATACTTGTCTGGTAATTTCCTGTATTTGTTTACTATTATTCTAATACTATGACTTAGAAATGTTAAATGTTTCTTACAAATAGCATAAGGCTAGCCTTTGTTTATTTGTCTTGTCTGACAATCTTTGTCTTTCAATTCTTGAATTTAGTTCTTTAACTTTTTTTTTTTTTTTTTTTGCAGTATGCGGGCCTCTCACTGTTGTGGCCTCTCCCGTTGTGGAGCACAGGCTCTGGACGCGCAGGCTCAGCGGCCATGGCTCACGGGCCTAGCCGCTCTGCGGCATGTGGGATCTTCCCGGACCGGGGCACGAACCCGTGTCCCCTGCATCGGCAGGCGGACTCCCAACCACTGCACCACCAGGGAAGCCCCAGTTCTTTTACAGTTATTCTAATTATTATTCTAATTCCATTTATTTCTATCATCTTTTTGTGTATTTATACTTTTTGTGTATTATACATTTCTTATGCTTTTCTTCTCCTTTTCCCTCTTCTTTTTGATTGTTTGAGCATATTTTCTCATGGCACCTTTTCATCTCCACTATTTTGGAACTGATTAATTCTATTTTTGTTCAGTTAATGGTTAATTTAGAAAATTTAAGATGCTTAGCCTTCTCCTGAAAAATATAAGAACTGCATAATAAATTAACTGTAATCTCACTCTTTCCTTCTGATATATTATTGTGGGTGTTTTAGATCTATTTTATTTCCCCCCAAGTGTTGATAAACAATATTATTTTTGTCTTGTATAGTCAATATGTGAACAAATCTACCTCCATATTTACCATTTTCTTTGCTCTTCATTTATTCTTGCATCTCAGACATTCTGTGTGATTGCTTTTACTTTGCCTATAAGATAAACTGTACAATATCATAAGTGAAGGTCTTTTGGGTACAGTGCTCAGTTTTTGTTTGTATGTTTTCCTTTGTTCTTTTTTAACTTCATGTCCTTCAGAAAGATATCTTCACTAGGTCAACCGTTATTTTCTCTAGTACATTGAAGATATTATTCCACTGTCTCCTGAGTTTCATTTGTCATTCCTTTATTGATTATCTGTCTTTGTGAAGATTTTTAAGACAGTCTCTCTTTCCCCTTGGCATTGTGAGGTTTTACAATGACTTTTTAGGTGTGGATTTTATTTTTAATTTTCATCCTGCTTTTCACTTGCTTTTATAAATAGTAATGTCTTTTATTAGTTTCAAAGTTTTTCATTCATTATTTCTTCAAATATCTTATATCCCCATGTCTGACTTCACTCTTTCTGGGCTTCCAAATAGACTTGTATTGGGTTGGCCAAAAAGTTCATTCAGGATTTTCCATAAGATGTTACGGAAAAACCTGAACGAAATTTTTGACCAATCCAATATTATAATACTCCATGTCTTCTAAGCCTCCTTTGTTATTTCTTGACTTTGTGTTTCTATACTGCATTATAGGATACCTTTAGATCTAGCTTTTGTTTTATTAAATATCTCTTCAGCTTTGGAAATTTTTCTGTGAAAATCATCCATTGGGCTCTTTATTTAAATTGCTATACAGTTTTGGCATCCTATTTTTGTCAAAATGGTTTGGATATTTTAATAGTCTTATCTATACCCTGTTTTTATTAAATTAAATCCATTAAAAATACATATTTTGTATTCTAGCTGGTAACTGTGATTAAGAAGTTGATGAGAATGGGTTGCTTCCAGTTATTACTGCTAATTCTCACTTAGGATGTCTGTTTTCCTTGTGTGTGTGTGTGATGTGTATTTTATTTATTTACTTTTTGCATTTGTGAAATCAGAATCCTTGGAAATTCATCTGTGGGGATTCTGTGAAGCTTGTGTTGAATATTGGCTTCTATTGGTTATCTGGGATTGATACTTTAAACTGAGTTTCAGCTTGAGATTTTTTCAGACCTCCCAGCTCGTGTGAATTTATGCTGCAATTTGAGTGAGAACAGCATTTTCTTAACAATTCCCAGGATAGATATTTACCCCTTTACTCAGTGCCATAATGCAGGACAGATGTGTTTCACTGTTTCCCCCCTAGTGGGTGTGGATGTGTGTAAGTGGGAGTGAGTTAGCATGTAGGTTTATTTCTTGTTCACTCTTACACTGAAGAATGATCGAGTTTCATAAGTTACATACGTGCCTAAGAAAGATTTGCTTTCTCTACTGATTGTGTTATTGTGCTAGCTTTGCGCATTTAGTTGGGTTTGCTAGCTGCACACTCAATGCATCTCTGGCTCCAGCTTCATGGAATTAGACCTACCTCTCACCCGGGCAGACCCTGAGCTTTGCATCTTGATCCCTGAGCCCTGTGGTGTCACAAATGAACACTGAATGTCCTCGAGGAGAAGGGTGTTTTCTATGTTTGACTTAACTCCATAGATTCCAGATTTAATTTGGCTTTTAATTTGAAGTACTCTTACTTCTGTGCCAGGTAGTCAACATATTAAAAAATAAACTTTCAATGCTTTGTCCAGCATTTTTAGTGTCTTTTTTTCTCCCCATTTGGAGGGGTCCTCAGTGCTCCTGTTCTGTCAGAGTATCTAATGTGCAAGACACTATGAAAATCATAATGAGTGAACCCAAAGAACATCTGATACCTGATCTCAGAGAGCTTATGGTCTAGCTAATAAGTAATGGGAAACATACCTGAAGCAGTTAGAGAACATTATAAGATGGGCTGAAATTAATTTCTGAGCCTGTGCAAGTGAATGTGATCACTATGAGGGTTTGGAGGAGAGGCGGGAATCTCCTCCAGAGGCTAAGCTGGAGGAAATGAGCTTAAAGCATGTGGAGGATCTCTATAGACAGAATGGCAAGAAGAGGGAGAATATTCCTTGTATGGGCAAAGGCACTATGGAAGTCATTAGGGTGGAAAATTCATGATACAACATGGCTTTGGTAGTGGGTTGTTCAGCAGTAGGTGCTGGATGTAAGCTGCTGATGGATATAAGCCTAAATAAAAGGCCAGAGTGGGATTGTGGATACAGTTGAAGTCCAGGCAGAAGAGTCTTGGGGTTGTCTTGCAGGCCACTGGGAGGGGTTCTGGAGTAGGAAAGCCACACGAAGGATGGATCAGAGCTGACAGCACACTCTGCTGGCCCATGGGTCAAATCTAGCCAGCAGGTGTCCTGCAAGTGTTGGACCATGTTCTGCTTGAAACATTGGATTGCTTGTCCAATCAACAGGCTTCACGTTAAAAATCCAGGTGCTGTCTTTTGTAGAATAGTGGGAGTCAGGGCTTGCAGGCTTGTGGGCAGCACCTGGCTGGGTAGACCAGCACCTGCCCCTTTGAATGTGGCAGGTGTTCCTCCAGTCTCTCTGGTCCCTACCCTCCTGATTACTGGGCAAGTGTTAGCTTTTCATGACTCTTGTTCTTACCATCAATTTGGAACTGTAAATATTTCTTATGTGCGTATCCCTATGATGTAAAGATGAACGGCAGACTGAGAGGGCCAAGTGTTTCAGGAAAAGTGGGAGAGAAGATATTTCCTTACCCAAGTGAAGACTATTCCTATTCATTTAACACACACAAAGAATGTCTAGGTCTAAAGATTTCATCTTTGACAAGGTTCTGGGGAGAAATCAGTGTGACTTGTTACATGCACTCCTTTGCATTGGCTCCTCCTGACTGAGAAGGTGAGGGCCTGGAAAGGTGAGCAGAAGGGCTATCAGTCCCTCATCTGTGGCCTGTCAGCCCATGGAAGAGCGGTGTCTATCCTTGAGGACCAGACAGAAGGACTAGTGGCTGGTAAACAAAAAAGATGATTCCCCAGCAGATGGGATGAAATTGTCCTGTGGGAATACCCACCTCACAGGGTCCTCACCTCTGGGTAAGCCAGCAGGCCAGAGAGGGTGACGGTTGCCCAAGGCCCAGCTGTCCACTCCTGAGTCTCCCTCTACCTCACAGTACTGGACTTCTCAGGACAGCTGATTAGAAGAAAGGGCTGTCCACTTTTGGAGGTGGGGTACCTGGGGAAGGGGGATTCTGGGAATTGTTGTGTGGACGATTCCCTGAAAGGGTAAAAGAAGACACAGTTGCAGCTGGCTTGTCTCTTGAAGGTGCCCCCAGGCTAGATATGGGATTCTTATTAGGAACATGAGGTTCAGGTGAAGTTTTTCCTCCACTTTGCAAACTTCCTGTGAGATTACTTTGAAATTAACCATTCACAGAGAAGCGTCTCTTAATCCCAACAGGAATGGCAGCAATGACTGCTCTCTGCAAAAGGAAGGTGTTTCTAAAGGGGAGGAGAGGAAGGGGACACCTCTTCCTTGAGTCCCACATGTTCCATTTAATCTATGAGCAGCCCTGGGGGTGGCTACTGCTGTCATCCCATTAGCCAGACAAGGGATCTTAGAACGGGGCAGGACTCGGTGTGCACAGCTCACCTAGATGGGACCTCTCTGACCCCTAATGCTTCCTCTCTCCCCTTCCCCACCCTGCCTGCCAAGGGATCTGCAGACCAAACTCAGGGTTTGAAAAATTGTTAGACATTTTGGCTTGCTATGATGAGGCACGACTGAGTCAGTTCTTTAAACCGTGGAAGAACTGCCTGAAACTACTGAAGAATTGCCCTTTTCTTTCATTTCCCAAATGCAATTTTTCTTGGAGCTATGTGGGCACACATTGAAATATGGATGTTTACCTTTTAGAACACTGGAGGAGAGGAGAGAGGGAGAGTGGAAGGTATGACTGAAAATAAACTATATTTGATGGAGGACTCATCACTGTCACTGGCCTTTTTTATTTGGAGACTCTTCTGATTTATAAATGTGTTATTCAGCAGCCCAGGAAAAGCCTAATGACTGGGCCACTGCAAGCTTATGTGACACACTTCACAAAGAACAATTGTCTTTAATTGTGAATCCAAATGTCAAAGGAGTTCATAGTTAGCTGTTTGCAATAGCCACACTCTTTATTAGTGACAGTCTCAGGAACACCAAAGAAGTGAGATCTCCACCTCCGTGTTTGTTTATTTATTTTGCAGAATGAGAGGTCAATCCCAAAGGAAAATTAATTCTTCCAGAGGCTCAGAAGACTAGGGCAACTAAAATGTCTCCTGTTTGTTTTTCAGTTTCTAATGTCACACTCTTTCTCTAGTCCATATTCTCAGGTAGAACTGGAAAACCCAGTACCTCCACAATCACTGGGACTGGCTGGCTTTACCTTCCCCAGGGCCAAGAAAACACTCCCTGCCTTAGCTGGCAAGGAATGGGGTGGGGGGTGGGGAGGAAGGGAGTTTGCATTTATTGCATTTAAGGGACTTCAAATCACTGCCCAGAGCTCTGTACAAAGTTCATCTCTTTCAATTTTTACAATTTCATTCAAAGTCTGAAGCTTTTGAAAGAATCTCCCTGTGGTTTAAATTTACATTTCCCTGATGACTAATGATATGTGCTTATTGGATATCAGAATATCTTCTTTTCTTTTTTTAAATTAATTTTTATTGTAGTATTGTTGCTTTACAATGTTGCGTTAGTTTCTGCTGCACAGCAAAGTGAATCAGCTATACGTATACATATATCCCCTCCTTTTTGGATTTCCTTCCCATTTAGGTCACCACAGAGCATTGAATAAAGTTCCCTGTGCTATACAGCAGGTTCTCATTAGTTATCTATTTTACACAGAGTGGTGTATATATGTCAAAGAATGTCTTATTTTTTTAAGCATCTGTTCAACTCAGATATTTTTGCTCATTTTTATTAGGTTGTTTCTCTTTCTATTATTGTTAAGGGCTTTCATATATTCTATATTCAAGCCCATTGTCAATTATTTGTTTTACAAATACTCCCTCCCAATTCGTGACCTGCCTTTTCATTTTCTTAACTGTATCTTCTGAATAACAAAATTTTTAGTTTTAATGAAGTCCAATATATGGATTTTTTCTCTTGTGCATTGTTTTAGTGTCATCTCTAAAAAGTCCTTGTTTGCTCCAAGAAGGTATTCTCCTATGTTTTTTAGATGCTTTAGACTTTTAACATTTGTATTTAGGTCTATGATACTTCTTGAATAAATTTTTGTGTATAGTGTGAGGTAGGGGTCAAGATTAATTTTCTGTATATGAATATATAGTTGTTCCAGTACTCTGGCACCTTTCTTGAAAATTCAATAATCATATGTGTGTGTGTGTGTGTATGTATGTATGTGTGTTCCAGGCTCTCTCCTATTCCATTGATAGTATTGGCTATCCTTGTATCAATACCACAACTGTCATATTATTGTATTTTTAAAAAAGTTTTGAATTCAAGAAGTGTGTATTCTCCTACTTTGTCCTTTTTTTTCAAAATTGTTTATCTTATAGGTTTTTTAAGTTTTCATATAAGTTTTGGAATCAGCTTTTCCTTTTCTATAGAATAACCTATAAGGATTTCAACTGGGATTGCACTGAATCTATTGGTTTGTGGAGAATTGACATCTTCACAATATTCAGTCTTCTAATCCACAACCATGTTGTGCCTTTCATTTATTTAGGTCTTCTTTAACATTCCTCACCAATGCTGTGTCTTTTTCAGTGTAGAGCTCTTGTACTTCTTTTGGTAAATTTATTCATAAGTATTTTGTGTTTTTGATGCAAGTGTAAATGGCAGATTTTAAAATTTCATTTTCCGTCATGTAACAGTGTAGAGCAGTCAGGGTTCAATCAAAGGAGCAGAATCACTATATGGAAAGTAATGTAGAAAGACATGTTAATTAAAGTTATTAGATCTTATACAATTACAGTAGGTTGTTAAGCAGTCTGTTGAGCTCTGGGCACTGTGTTTGGTACAGGGTTTCAGGTATGTACAAGGTAGTTGGGAAAGGAAGATAGACATGAATGGGAGAAACTGAGGACAAACCAGAACCTGTAATAACAAACTGGAACTCTGTCTCCCTCTCATCACTTCTGCTATGGACTGAATTTTGTCCTCCCCAAATTCATACATTGAAACCCTCACTCCCATTGTGACTATATTTGGAGAGAGGGCTTTTACAAGATAATTAAGATTAAATGAGGTCATAAATGTGAGAGTCCTAACTCAATATGATTGGTGGCCTTATAAAATCAGGAAGAGAGATGTCTTTCTCCGTGCTATGTAAGAACACAATGAGAAGGCAGCTGTCTACAAACCAGAGAGTCCTCACCAGGAAATGATCATGCTGGCACCCTGATCTTAAACATCCTAGCCTCTGGAACTGTGAGAAATAAATCTCTGTTGGTGAAGCCACCCAGTCTATGGTATTTTGTTACGGCATCCCCAGCAGACTAGGACAACCTCCAATCTTTATGATGCAAGTGACTTGCAAGATAACTGATGTCCTTTACCATGCAACTGCTCACCCAATTGGCCCAGAATTTTTAGAAGCTTAATAAATATATTGGGCGAGAGCAGGAGGATTTGCCCACCCAGCTGCTGCTCTCTCCAATGAGTAGGCCAAAAAATAAAGAGCAACATGTGCAAGCTGTAACAATCCTGTCCTATGTTATAATCTGCCTGTAAAAGTGATAACTCTTTCACTTCCATCTTCAGAATATCAGATAAAATTCTCTCACGGCCACTCTAATTACCTTAGCTAGTTTGACATAATGTGAAGTCAACACACATTGTTTGCTGCTAGTAGGTAGAAATACAATTTAGATTTTTACGTTGACCCTTTACCCTAAAACTTTTGTAAGTTGACTTACTTGAGTTTCTAGTTTATGTTGATTCTTTTGGAGTTTTACATGCACAACCATCCTGTCTGTTAATAAGGAAAGTTTCACTTCTTCTTTTCGATAAGTATGCCCTTTATTTGTTTATCTTACTATATTTCACTAGGTAGGACCCCCAGTACAATAGTGAATAGAAGTGGTGGGAACAAATGCCCTTATTTGTTCCTGAACATATAGGAGCATTATTTGGTTTTTACCATCAAGTATAATGTTAGCTGTAGGCTTTGCATTGATGTTCTTTATCGGATTAAGAAAGTTCCCTTTCATTTCTATTTCTTGTAATTGTTATCATGAAAAATTGTTGAATTTTATTAAATAATTTTTCCATTTACTAAAATAATTATATTTTTCTCATTTATTCTGTTAATGTAACAAATAGCATTGATTAATTTTAGAATGTTAAATTGACCTTACGTTCCTAGGATAACCACTAATTAATCATATTATGTTATTCTTCTTATATACTGTTGGATATTTTTTGCTATAATTTTATTAGAGATTTTTGTATTTTTCTGTATGAGTCTCATTGGTAATCACTTTTTATTACTGCTGGTGGTGGTGTAATATCTGTGTCAGGTGTTGTGAGTTTATGCTGTTCTTATAGATTTGGGAAGTGTTCCTTTTTCCTTTGTTTTCTGAAAGTGTCTGTGTAAAATTGCTATTATTTCTTCCTTAAATGTTTGATCTAATTTTACCAATGAAATCACCTGGGTCTGGACATTTTCATTACGAATTTAATGTCTCAATACATATGTCTATTTACATTTTGATATATATATTATATATCTATACATTTGACCCTTGAACAACATGGGGGTTAAAAGCATGCTGACCTCCTGCACAGCTGAAAATCTGCATAGAATTTTTGACTCCCCAACTTGTAACTACTAATAGCCTACCATTGTCTGGAAGCCTTACAAATAACATAAACAGTCGATTAACATATTGTTAATCGACTGTTCTTACAATAAAGAATATGTATTCTTACAATACAGTAAGCTAGAGGAAAGAAACTGTTGTTAAAAAAATCATAAGAAAGAGAAAATATCAATACATTTACAGTAATGTACAGTATTTACCGATACTTATTAGTTTACACCATTATTTTACCAGATGAATCATCTATCTGTCAGTACCTACATCAGTACTGTCTAATATGATACAAAACACTGTAGATGTTATACGTATTACTAACACTAGACATCAAAAATGAAAATTAATGTGAAAAAGAAATTCATATTTATTTACAGGTATAGTAATTCATGCCATGATAACAAAGAAGCAGCAAAATGATTTCTTCATGGTGGCCTAGCCTATACACTAATGAATGAATCATTATAAAAATTTTATGGTATACAGTACTACAATCATATTCATCGTGTAGTATTGGAAATATTGTTCAATTTTTTTAAAAAAACACTTACCTGTGATGTTAGGCTGATAAGCAGTTTCCCCAATTATGAGGGAGAGAGGCATAGAGTACGGTAATGGAATTCTTTGAAACCAAAGTTATATAACAGTAAGAAAACTAACAGTTTATTAATTTTATATTAAATATCACTCACCTTATGCCTATGTAAGGATAAGCTAGTACCTACATATATTTTATGCATTCTTCTTTTAATTTTTTGATATTTCTAGGCTATGTTATTTGTCTGAAAGTTTTTTCAAATTGTTGCAAACCTCCAAAAACTTTTCCAATAGATTTATTTAAAAAAATTCTCATATACGTGGATCTATGCCGTTCAAGCCCATGTTGTTCAAGGGTCTACTGTATATAAATGTCATACAAGTCATATCTGTCTATGTATGTTTATGTTATAGAAGTCCTAACTATATCTATTTAAATATATTATTTCTTCTTTTGTCAGGTAAGTTTTGTTTTTCAAAAAATGTTAAATGTACTAGAATAGAGTTAACCATAATATTCCTTTATTATGTTTTTAATGTATTTGTCATATGTAGTGAAATCCTTTTTCCCTTCCTGAAATTTATAATTTGTGCTTTTTCTTTTCTTTATTTCTGGATAATTCTTGTAAGGTTTTTATCAATTTTATTAATTATGTAAATAACCTTTCAAAAGTTTCACTAGTTTTTCTATTATTTGCCTCTTATCTATTTGATTGATTTATTTTGTGTCATTTTTTCAATACTTATTTATTTATTTTTGATAAATAAAAATTTTATATATTTAAGGTACACATTATATGTATATGTTGTGAAATGATTACCACAATTATACTAATTAATATATCCATGACCTTACCTAATTACCTCTTGTGTGTGTGTTGTGAGAACACTTGAGATCAACTTTGTAGCCAATTTCAAGTACACATTATTATTACCTATAGTCACCATGCTGTACTTTAGGTCACTAGGATTTATTTATAACTGAAACTTTGTACTGTTTGATAACTACTTCTCCTTTCTCTCCAGCCTCCAACCACTATTCTACTCTCTGTCACTATAAAGTTCAACTTTAAAGCAATTTTGACTGTCATCTACATACATATGGGTTTATTTGCAGTCATTATGCCTGGCATTTGCAGCATGTGTTAGATCTATAAATTGATGTATTTCACCAAATTTGGACTTTAAAAAAACATATTATTTTATCATTTAACTTTCTTTCCCAACCTCTTCTCTCCTTCCAGAACTTAATTGTATGTGTTAGACTACTTGATGCTGTCCCAAAGTCTGTGAGGCTTTGTTCATTTTTGTTCAACTGTTGCTTCTCTCTTTTAAAAAATTTTTTGGCCACACAGCGTGCATGTGGGATCTTAGTTCTCCCACCAGGGATGGAACCTGTGTCCCCTGCAGTGGAAGCTTGGGACCCTAACCACTGGACAACCAGGGAATCCCATCCTACTGTCTTAATGCAGCTTTATATATGTAGCCTTCAAGCAGGTACCGAGAGTCCTTCAAACTGCTTTTACTTTTTACAAATTTTTTTCACCACTCTAGTCCCTTTACTTTACCGTATACATTATAGAATAACTTTTTAAAAATTTCTAAAAGGGCATGCTTGAATTTTGATTGGAGTTGGGTTGTATATGCAGCTCAGTTTGGAGAGATTTAACTTCTTAACAATATTAAGTCTTCTAATCCATGAACAAGATATATATCACCGTTTAATTAAGGTAACTGATTTCTTTTATCAGAATTTTGCAGTTTTTACCACAAAGATACTACACTTCTTTTCATATATTTTTAATATTTTTTTAAATTTTATTTTTTCTACATCAGGTTCTTATCTATTTTATACATATAAGTGTATATATGTCAATCACAATCTCCAAATTCATCCCACCACCATCCCCCCGCAAACACTTTCCCCCCTTGGTGTCCATACATTTGTTCTCTACATCTGTGTCTCTATTTCTGCCTTGCAAACTGGTTCATCTGTACCATTTTTCTAGATTCCACATATATGTGTTAATATACGATATTTGTTTTCCTCTTTCTGACTTACTTCACGATGTATGACAGTCTCTAGGTCAATCCACGTCTCTACAAATGACTAAATTTAATTCCTTCTTATGGCTGTATAATATTCCATTGTATATATGTACCACATCTTCTTTATCCGTTTGCCTATTAATGGGCATTTAGGGTGCTTTCATGACCTAGCTATTGTAAATAGTGCTGCAGTGAACATTGGGGTGCATGTATCTTTTCGAATTATGGTTTTCTCTGTGTATATGCTCAGTAGTGGGATTGATGGGTCACATGGTAATTTTATTTTTAGTTTTTTAAGGAACCTCCATACTGTTCTCCATAGTGGCTGTATCAATTTACATTCCCACCAACAGTGCAAGAGGGTTCCCTTTTCTCCACACCCTCTCCAGCATTTATTGTTTGTAGATTTTCTAATGATGCCTATTCTAATTGGTGTGAGGTGATACCTCATTGTGGTTTTGATTTGCATTTCTCTAATAATTAGTGATGTTGAGCAGCTTTTCATGTGCCGCTTGGCCACCTGAATGTCTTCTTTGGAGAAATGTCTATTTAGGTCTTTTGCCTATTTTTTGATTGGGTTTTTTGTTTTTTTAATATTGAACTGCATGAGCTCTTTATATATTTTGGAAATTAATCCTTTGTCCATTGATTTGTTTGAAAATATTTTCTCCCATTCTGAGGGCTGTCTTTTCATCTTGTTTATAGTTTCCTTTGTTGTGATAAAGCTTTGAAGTTTCATTAGGTTCCATTTGTTTATTTTTGTTTCCATTACTCTAGGATGTGGATCAAAAAAGATCTTGCTCTGATTTATATCAGAGTGTTCTTCCTATGTTTTCCTCTAAGAGTTTTATAGTGTCCAGTCTTACATTTAGGTTTCCAATACATTTTTAGTTTATTTTTGTGTATGGTGTTATGGAGTGTTCTAATTTCATTCTTTTACATGTAGCTGTCCAGTTTTCCCAGCACCACTTATTGAAGAGACTGTCTTTTCTCCATTGTATATCCTTGCCTCCTTTGTCATAGATTGGTTGACCATAGGTGTGTGGGTTTATCTCTGGGCTTTCTATCCTGTTCCATTGATCTATATTTCTGTTTTTGTGCCGGTACCATATTGTTTTGATTACTGTAGCTTTGTAGTATAGTCCGAAGTCAGAGCGTCTGCTTCCTCCAGCTCCGTTTTCTTCCCTCAAGATAGCTTTGGCTATTTGGGATCTTTTGTGTCTCCATACCAATTTTAAGATTTTTTTGATCTAGTTCTGTCAAAAATGCCATTGGTAATTTGATCGGGATTGCAGTGAATCTGTGGATTGCTTTGAGTAGTATAGTCATTTTCACAGTATTGTTTCTTCCAATCCAAGAACATGGTATATCTCTCCATCTGTTTGCGTAATCTTTGATTTCTTTCATCAGTGTCTTATAGTTTTCAGAGTACAGGTCTTTTACCTCCTTAGGTAGGTTTATTCCTAGGTATTTTATTCTTTTTTTTTCAGTGGTGAATGGAATTATTTCCTTAACTTCTCTTTCTGATCTTTCATTGTTAGTGTATAGGAATGCAAGAGGTTTCTGTGCATTAATTTTGTATCTTGCTACTTTACCAAATTCATTGATTAGCTCTAGTTCTTTTCTGGTGGTATCTCTAGGATTATCTATGTATAGTATCATGTCATCTGCAAACAGTGACTGTTTTACTTCTTTTCCAATTTGTATTCCTTTTATTTCTTTTTCTTCTCTGATTGCTGTGGCTAGGACTTCCAAAACTATGTTGAATAATAGTTGCGAGAGTGGACATCCTTGTCTTGTTCCTGATCTTAGAGGAAATGGTTTCAGTTTTTCACTATTGAGAATGATGCTTGTTGTGGGTTTGTCATATATGACCTTTATTATGTTGAAGTAGTTTCCCTCTATGTCTACTTTCTGGAGAATTTTTATCAAAAATTGGTGTTGAATTTTGTCATAAGCAGTTTCTGCATCTATTGAGACGACCATATGGTCTTTTATTATTTAATTTGTTAATATGGTGTATCACATTGATTAATTTGCATATACTGAAGAATCTTTGTATCACTGGGATAAATCCCACTTGATCATGGTGTATGATACTTTTGATGTGTTGTTGGATTCTGTTTGCTGGTATTCTGTTGAGGATTTTTGCATCTATATTCATCAGTGATGTTGGTCTGTAATTTTCTTTTTTTAAAATATCTTTGTCTGATTTTGGTATCAGGGTGGTGGTGGCCTTGTAGAATGAGTACGGGAGTGTTCTTTCCTCTGCAATTTTTTGGAAGAGTTTGAGAAGGATGGGTGTTAGCTCTTCTCTAAATGTTTGATCAAATTCACCTGTGAAGTCATCTGGTCTTGGACTTTTGTTTGTTGGAATATTTTTAATCACAGTTTCAATTTCATTACTTGTGATTGTTCTATTCATATTTTCTATTTCTTCCTGGTTTAGTCTTAGAAGGTTATACCCTCCTAAGAATTTGTCCACTTCTTCCAGGTTGTCCATTTTATTGGCATAGAGTTGCTTGTAATAGTTTCTTATGATGCTTTGTATTTTTGTGGCGTCCATTGTAACTTCTTTTTCACTTTTAATTTTATTGATTTGAGTCCTCTCCCTCTTTTTCTTGATGAGTCTGGCTAAAGGTTTATCAATTTTGTTTACCTTCTCAAAGAACCAACTCTTAGTTTTATTGATCTTTGCTATAGTTTTCTTGTTTCTATTTATTTATTTCTTCTCTAATCTTTATGACTTCTTTCCTCCTAATAACTTTGGGTTTTATTTGTTTTTCTTTCTGTAGTTCCTTTAGGTGTAAGTTTAGATTGTTTATTTGAGATTTTTCTTGTTTCTTGAGGTAGGATTGTATTGTTATAAACTTCACTCTTAGAACATCTTTTGCTGCATTCCATAAGTTTTGGATTGTTGTGTTTTCATTTTCATTTGTCTGTAGGTATTTTTTGATTTCCTCTTTGATTTCGTCAGTGATCTCTTTGTTATTTAGTAAAGTATTGTTTAGCCTCCAAGTGTTTGTGGTTTTTACATTTTTTTGCCTGCAATTTATTTCTAATTTCATAATGTTGTGGCTGGAAAGATGCTTGATATGATTTCAGTTTTCTTAAATTTTCTAATGCTTGATTTGTGATCCATGTGGTGATCTATCCTGGAGGATGTTACATGTGCACTTGAGAAGAAAGTGTAATTTGCTATTTTCTGATGTAATGTACTATCAATATCAATTAAATCTATTTGGTCTATTGTGTCATTTAAAGCTTCTGTTTCTTTATTAATTTTCTTTCTGGGTGATCTGTCCATTGGTGTGAGTAAGGTGTTAAAGTACCCCACTATTACTGTGTTACTGTCTATTTCCTCTTTTATAGCTGTTAGCAGTTGCCTTATGTATTGAATGATCCTATGTTGGGTGCATATATATTTATCATTGTTATATCTTCTTCTTGGGTTGATACCTTGATCATCATGTAGTGTCCTTCCTTGTCTCTTGTAACATTCTTTATTTTAAAGTCTATTTTATCTGGTATGGTATTGTTACTCTATGTTTCGTTTGATTTCCATCTGCATGGAATATCTTTTTCCATCCCCTCACTTTCAGTCTGTATATGTTCCAAGGTCTGAAGTGGGTCTCTTGTAGACAGCATATATACTGGTCTTGTTTTTGTATGCATTCAGCAAGCCTGTGTTTTCTGGTTGGAGCATTTAATACATTCACATTCAAGGTAATTATCAATATGTATGTTCCTATTACCATTTTCTTAATTGTTTTGGGTTTGTTTTTGTAGTTCCTTTTCTTCTCTTGTGTTTCCCACTTAGAGAATTTCCTTTAGCATTTGTTGTAGAGTTGGTTTGGTGGTGCTGAATTCTCTTAGTTTTTGTCTGTAAAGCTTTTGATTTCTCTGTTGAATCTGAATGAGATCTTTGCTGGGTACAGTAATCTTGGTTGTAGGTTCTTCCTTTTCATCACTTTAAATATGTACTGCCACTCCCTTCTGGCTTGTAGAGTTTCTGCTGCAAAATCAACTGTTAACCTAATGGGAGTTCCCTTGTATGTTATTTGTCATTTTCCTATTGTTGCTTGTAATAATTTTTCTTTGTCTTTAATTTTTGTGAATATGATAACTATGCATCTCAGCATGTTTCTCCTTGGGTTCCTCTGGCCTTGGTCTCTCTGCCCTTCCTGGCTTGGGTGGCTATTTCCTTTCCCATGTTAGGGAAATTTTCAACTACAATCTCTTCAAATATTTTCTTGGGTCTTTTCTCTCTTTCTTCTCCTTATGGGACCTCTATAATGTGAATCTTGGTGCATTTAATGTTGTCCCAGAAGTCTCTTAAGTTGCCTTCATTTCTTTTAATTCTTTTTTCTTTATTCTGTTCTGGCAGTGAATTCCACCATTATGTCTTCCAGGTCACTTATCTGTTCTTCTGCCTCAGTTATTCTGCTATTGATTCCTTCTAGTGTATTTTTCTTTTCAGTTGTTGTATTATTTATCTGTTTTTGTTTGTTCTTTAATTCTTCTAGATGTTTGTTCTTTAATTCTCCTACGTCTTTTTTAAACATTTCTTGCATCTTCTCCATCTTTGCCTCCCTTATTTTTACAAGGTTCTGGATCATCTTCCCTAAGAATATTCTGAATTCTTTTTCTGGAAGGTTGCCTAACTCCTCTTCATTTAATTGTTTTTCTGGGGTTTTATCTTATTCCTTCACCTGGTATATAGTCCTCTGCCTTTTTGTCTATCTTTCTGTGAATGTGGTTTTTTGTTCCACACAGGCTTTAAGACTGTGGTTCTTCTACAATTTTTCATATTTTTGAAAAGTGTTATGCTTCAAGTATTTCATATTTTTGGCAGTGTTAAAAATAACTGGTTATTCTAGGAATTACAGTGTATATATTCTAATCTTCTCAAGATTAAATAATTTAAAGGTTAAAAAAATTCTGTTTCCAATTTTTCCTGGATAGGACTTAGAAATACAATCAATTTTTGTATATTGACCTTGTTTCCAGAAACTTATCTAAATTCACTTATTACTTCTAGTACTATTTTGAAAATTAGTTGCCATTTTCTATGTGGACAATAATTTGTGATTAATGTTTTAGTTCTTTGTTTACAACTTATGCTGTTTATTTTCTTGTCATATTGTACTTGATAAGCTAGCAATTATGATGTTGAATAGGAGTTATAAGCACAGATATTGTCCTCTTTTTCACGATATTATTGGGAAAGCATTCACTTCATCATGTTTTGTTTCTTCAGTGTCAGCAAGGAAGAGAGAGATTCTGGCAAGATGAGTGCTATAGTATTATGTAGTGTAATCACATACATCCTTTTATCATTGCCATATTCTGTTGGGTAGAAGGAAGTCACAGGTCCTGTCCACACTCAAGAGAAAATTATCCCACAAAGATATGAACAATAAGAGATGGGATCAGGGGGCCAACTTAATAGCATATCTGCTGCAGCAACAGTTGCTTTGGGGGTTATAGTTAGCATTTTTACTTATAACTGTTTACCTATAAGTAATATTATATATGCTACTTCATGTATAGTATAAGAAATTTGTAACAGTATACTTCTGTGTTCCTCTCTAGCTTTTGTGCTGTTGCTGTCATAAATTTTACTTTTACATATTTCATAAATCCCACAATAATTTGCAATTATTTTTTCTTTAAACAATCAATTATGCTTTAAAGAGATTTTTAAATGAGAAAAAGTCTTTTTTTTTTTTTTAAACCTACATATTTATCATCTCTGGAGCTCTTCGTTCTTTTACATAAGTCAAGTATTCCATCTGGTATTACTTTTCTTCTGCCTGAAGGATTTCCTTTAACATTTTTTATAATGCAGGTTAGCTAATGATGAATTCTTTTAGCTTTTGTATATCTTTAAAAGCCTTTATATCACCTTTGTTTTTGAAAGATATTTCTGCTGAGTTTAGTATAGTAGGTTGATTTTTTGTTCTTTCTGTACTTTAAAGATGTTGCTCCACTGTCTACTGGTGTTTTTTTTACCAATGAGGAGACTTCTGTCATTTTTGCCTTTGTTTTTCTGTATTTAAAGAAACTTTTTTCTCTGGATGCTAAGATATTTCCTCTACCACTGGCTTTTAAAAATTCAATTATGATATACACTAGTGCAGTTTTTGTTTCATATTTCTTGTGCTATGTCTACTTGAACTTCTAGGATCTGGGGGAATTTGGGACAATTATATCTTCAAATGTATTTTTTGTCTCTGTCCTCTCTCCTTTTTTTCAGGGATAGATTATACATATATTAGGCTGCTTGAAATTGTTTCACAGTTCACTGATGCACATTTCAGTTCTTTTTTCAGCTTTATTCCCCTGTTTTTAAAAATTTTATATAGTTTCTATATTTATGTTTTCAAGCTCATTAATCTTTCTTCTTTAATGTATAATCTGTTTTTAATCCCATCCATAATATTTTTCTTCACCAATATTTTTCATATCTAGTTTGAGTTGGGTCTTTATAGATGTTCCATATCCCTGCTTAACATATGCACCCTTTCTCTTCCTTCTGAAAATCATATGGAGTATAGCTATAATCAACGATTTAATATCCTTGTCTACTAATTGTATCATCTGTGCCACTTCTTGGTCTTGTCCTACTAATGGAATTTTCTCTTCCTCTTAACATATGAACATGAAATCACTTTGTTTCTTTCCAACAGCTGTTCCTCACTGTACTGTTACAGGAAGATTAGATTGTAGTGTTATCAGTGACCTAAAAGAGCAGTGGGAACACAAGGGAAATGAAGGCAGTCCATCAGGAAGATCAAGGAAGATTTCCCAGAGTAACAAAACCCCTGAACTCAGTTACCAACTCAGAGTAAGTATTGGCAAAGGGGAAAAAAGAGGCAAAGGAAGTTCCTGTGGCCAAAGCACATATGCAAGAGCACAGAAATGAGAAATGGATGCATTAAAGGGATCTCAGGGAGCTTCCTGTGGCTGAGTTATGGGCATGGAGTGGAGAGAGGAAACAGTAGATTAGTACATGGAGCCAGCATGTGGTGGGACCTGTGCGTGGCTGGAGAGCTTGAGCTTTACTGACATAGCAAGACTTTGGAAGACTTTAAAAATTGTGCTAACATATATTAATCATAAAATGCACTATCTTAACCACTTTTAAGTGTACAGTTCAGAAGCATTTAGTACATTAACATCATTGTGCAACATCACCACCATCTATCTTCAGAAAATTTAAATTTCCCAAACTGAAACTCTGTACCCATTAAACAATGACTCCCCATTTCTCCCTTCCCTCAGCCCCACAGCAACCACTATTCTAACTTCTGTTTCTTTGAATTTGAGTATTCTAGGTATCTAATATAATTGGATTCACACACTATTTGCCGTTTTGTGATTGACTTATTTCACTTAATGTAATGTCTTCAAGATTCTTCCACACTGTAGAAGGTGTTAGTGCTTCTTTTCTTTTAAGCTGCATTTATTCCACTGTATGTATATCACATGTTGTTTATCATTCATACGTTGATGTATATTGGGTTGCTTTCACCGTTTGCCTATTGTGATTAATGTTGTTATGAACATGGGTGCACAAATGGTGTGGTACAGTCCATGCTTTCAATTGTTTGGGTATATACCCAGAAGTGGAATTGCTGAGTCATATGGTAATTCTGTTTAATCTCTTAAGGAATGCCATTTTTGACTGTAGCCATATCAATTTACATTCCCACCAGCAATGCAAAGGAGTTCTGAGTTCTTCACATACTTGCCAAAACTTATTTTCTGTTTTTTTTTAATCTTAGTTCAATTTTTTGTATAGTAGCTAGCCTAATGTGTGTAAAGTGGTATCTCACTTTGGTTTTGATTTGCATTTCTCTAATGGTTAGTGGTGTTAAACATATTTTCATGTGTTTGTTGACCATTTGTATATCTCCTCTCAAGAAATGTCTATTCAAGTCCTTTGCTCATTTTGAAATCAGCTTGGTTGCTTTTGTGATGATGAGTTGTAGGAGTCCTTTATATATTCTTGATATTAATCCTTTATCAGATATATGATTTGCAAATATTTTCTCCCACTCTATGGGTTGCCTTTTCACTCTGTTGGTAGTTGCCTGTGATGTACAAAAGTTTTAAATTTGAATACAATTTATCTATTTTTTCTTTTGTTGCCTGTGCTTTTGGTGTCATATCCAAGAAATCATTGTCAAATTCAATGACATGAAGCTTTTCCCATTTTCTTCTAAGAGTTTTATCATTTTAGGTGTTACATTTAGGTATTTGATCTATTTTGAGTTAACTTTTGTATATGGTGTTAAGATAAGTGTTCAATTTCATTCATTTTAATGTGTATATCCAGTTTTCCCAACATCATTTGTTGAAAAGACTGTCCTTTCCCCATTGAATTGTCTCTTTCCTCATTGAATTATCCCTTCCCCATAGGATGATTTCAGCACCCTTGTCAAAAGTTATTTGATCATATATGTGAGGGCTTATTTCTTGGCCCTCTGTTCTATTCCACTGGTTTATATGTTTTTCTTTAGGCTGGTACCACACTGTTTTGGTTACTGTAGTTTTGTAATAAGTTTTTAAATCAAGAAGTCTGAGATCTTACATTGTTCTTTTTTGAGATTGTTTTAACTATTGCAGGTCTCTTGAGATTCTATATGAATTTTATGATGGATTTTTCTACTTCTGCAAAAATTGGGGTTTTTAGGGATTGCATTGAACCTGTAGATAGTTGTGGGTAGTACTGACATATTAACAATATTAAGTCTTGTAATTCATGAACGTAGGATATCCTTCCATTTGCTAGTGTCTTCTTTAATTTTTTTCAGCAGTGTTTTGTAGTTTTCACTGTACAAATCTCTTGCCTCCTTAAGTTTATTACTACATATTTTATTCTTTTTGATGCTCTTTTAAATGGAATTATTTTCTTAATTTCCTTTTTGGATTATTTATTGTTAGTGTATAGAAAAAAATGATTTTTGTGTGCTCATTTTGTATCCAACAACTGTGCTGAATTCTTTTATCAGTTCTGACAGTGTGTGTGTTTGTTTATGTGTGTGTGTGTGTGTGTGTGTGTGTAATCTGTAGAGTTTTCTATATATAAGGTCATGCAGTCTGTGAAAAGTGACAGTTTTACTCTTTCCTTAACAATTTGATGCCTTTTATTTCTTTTTGTTGCCTATTTGCTCTGTCTAGAACTTTTAATACTATATTGAATAGAAGTGGCAAAAGTGGTCATTCTTGTCTTGTTCTAAATTTGGTAAGTTTTAAGCAGGTGATTGGCAAGGTCCTATCCAAGTTGTCTGATGATCACTTTGGCTGCTGAATGGAGGATGGCTAGAAAGGCCAAGACTGGAGGCAAAAACATTAATGAAGGAGCTTTTCTGTAGTCCATGTAAGGGAACAAACTTGCTTAGAGACAGTGAGGTGAGGCAATAGTGACACCCAGTGCCTAGTGATCCTACACAGATGTGAGAGGCTCTAATGGTCAATGAACCATCCAAAGCTAGAGGACAGTTCAGGGTAGGATGATACTGCATTCCTCTCCACATTCTCATTCAGAAGGGGTCAAATTAAAATCAAAACCAAAGACTCTCAGCATGTGTGTTTGGAAGGTGCTTGCTCAGTCAAATATTCTGGCCTATGGTCTCTTCACAAGCAGTGTAGATTACATGGCAAACATGAAAGGCAGTAAGGGAAGCAAACCACTCCATCCAGACTACACCCCTTCCTTTCTCACACTCCCCATGCTAACACCTTCTACAGAAAAGTGTAGAACCTTTCGATCCCAGGGTTACCAGAAGCTAGTGGTGAATAGTCATTCTTCAGTGTCCCAAGCTGGGAATAGGAGTTTCTGGCACTGGTCATGTGTCAGTGGAAGGGAATCATGTAGCATATATGTTGAAAATGAACATCTTGCATCAAGAGCCAGGACCAGCAACAGAATATCTTGGGTTCTGGATACTCAAATGATTACTTCTAAAACAGAGCAAGACTGTCAAAAATATATATCACTTTGTGCCATTCTGGATACTGGAATATTTACTGCAATAATCAAGTAGTCCAGGGGATGAGAATTGAATCCAGGTCTTTCAAACTTGAAAGCCCACACTCTATTCTTTGTGGTTCTGGAATCTTCTGATTGTACTACTTTGTTCTGTTTCCTGCTCTGTCTGCATGGTATACAATCAGTAGCAAATTTTCTCAGACTCTGTCTACAGTTGCTCAATGTTCACCTGAAAATTGATATTTCTTTTTAGACATAAGTTTTACACCAGCCAGTATACTTAGAAATGCTTCACACAAATTGCATCCCTTAGGAAAAGTTTTTTTTTTAAAAAATAATTAATTAATTAATTTGTGGCTGTGTTGAGTCCTCGTTGGCTGCATTGGGTCTTCGTTGCTGTGCGTGGGCTTTCTCTAGTTGTGCCAAGCAAGGGCTACTCTTCGTTGTGGTGCACGGGCTTCTCATTACAGTGGCTTCTCTTGTTGCAGAGCATGGGCTCTAGGCATGTGGGCTTCAGTAGTTGTGGCACATGGGCTCAGTAGTTGTGGTTTGCAGGCTCTAGAACATAGTCTCAGTAGTTGTGGCGCATGGGCTTAGTTGCTCTGGGGCATGATGTGGGATCTTATTTCCCTGACCAGGGCTCGAACCCATGTCCCTTGCATTGGCAGGTGGATCCTTAACCACTGCACCACCAGGGAAGTCCCAGCAGACGGATTCTTAACCACTGCACCAGGGAAGCCCAGGAAAGGCTTTTTTAAAAATTGTGGGTACTGTAGTCAAATAGGTATTTTCACTCCGAGTGCAGTGTGTTTTCTGGCCATCTTCTTTTGTTCTTTCTCCATTACGTGGCCATGGGAGAATTAATTTCTTCTCCACTAGATAGGAGAAGAATCTCCCTTTTGGGGCCCAGAGTGACTCCTGGGAGTAGTATGGATGTTATGGTGCTGCCTATACAGTACCATCAGACACAGAGCCAGTTGGCTACAGTGGAAGGTGTGAATGCATTTTGCTCCTGCTGTCAAGAGAGCTGCACCAGAGCTGCTCATTCAGAAGCATGTTTTGAAGTCTTAACTCTCTCAGGGGTAGAGAACTGGAAGGAGGTTGAAGAAGTCCAAAAGTCAGAAGACTCAGGAAAACTGAAACCTTGGCTAAAATTGAGAATGGGGATGATGGTAAGAGGAGCTGAATATTCTTACTGTGGGATCATCCTCAGATCCAGGCTAGCCAAAAATCAAACCCAAGGGAGATGACATGGACACTAAAAGTGAGGGTAGTAATGGGTGGCAATTCTCAGAAAGGAGTTACAGTCATGGGGACTTTGTAAGTACCAGTGAGCATGTTCTAACTGTAGTGGAGAATTTATGTGCAAATAATATGCTCCCAAGTGATACCCACTCTGGGAGCTCTGTTGATTATAGCATTTGGCCTTTGAAAAGCTTCATGAGAAGGAAACATGTTTAGAAAAGGTGACTTATTATTCTAATTTAACATTTACATGCCTTTGCCATGCTTATTTTAAAGAAATTAATTCTGATTTATAAATGTTTATTTGATTGATTTTGGTTTTTAGGGGCTAAAAAGCGAAAAGTAGAAATGGCCTGTGAAGGCCCTGGTGACCACCAGACACCATCAGATTCCTTCTGAGCCTTGGATGGCCCTGGTCATTAAGGCATTAAGACCAACAGGGGCTGCGAGGGAACAGTTTCAAGTTAAAAGGAATGATGCAAGGATGGCAGAGGGAGGAAGCCGGGCTCATAAACCCAGGAAGATGAGACAGGTTAGGGTTAGAATCCAGGAGGGCAATCAGGGACCAGGAAACCAGACTAGAAGCTAGAAGCCAAAGAAAATGGATCAGAGGTGAAGGCAGACATGAAGAGTTGATTAGAAAGTTCACTGTCTAGGCTGGTGGTTCTCAATCCTGGCCACACATGACAATCACCTGGGAAGTGACCTGCCCTTCATCACCTCTCAGATTTTTTTCAGGTTTTTCCAGTAGGACTTTTATGTCCATACTCCAATGGAGACTTCCCTGCCAAGGGCAATAATGATGTTGATATTCAATTTCCTAAATTTAAAGAATACTTTTTTTTTCATTCAACTTATCTAACTTCCAACAGAATCCTATGCAGTCAATCCTCCTCCTCTAAACTTTTTCTTCTCTTGGCTTCCATGACACCATTCTTGACACCATATATATATATATATATATATATATATATATATATATATATATATATACACATACATACATATATATACACACATATATATGTATATATATACAGATATAGATATAGATATATGGCGGCTCATTTTTGAACTTCTCTTTTGAACTTCTCAGTGTTGGGATAGTTCAGGAGCCCATCTCTTTCCCTCTCTCTTCCTCTCTTCTCTTGTCTTCCCCACCTCACCACCCCTCTCCTCTTCTCCCTTCTTTTCCCCTCTTCTTTTACTTCCCTTCTCTTTATTTTTCTCCTCTTTCTAAACATCTATACTCATATCCTGTGTGGCCTATCAATACCTATGGCTTTAAATACCACCCATACACTTAGGAGATCTGAATCAGTCAGGATAGACTAGATTCTGTAGTATTAACAATTTCCAATTTCATCACTGTAACATACTTAAGGTCTGTTTCTTGCTTGTGCTACAGATCCAACTTATGTCAGCAGGAGTTTTTGCTCATTGTAGTCCTTCTGGTTGGAGTCATTATCTTGATAGAAGCTCCCATTCTCACGACAGCTGTGAAAGCAGTGAATTGCTCATTGTCTCCTCTGAAGTGTTCTGCTCTGAAAGTGCAATGGATACTGTTACTGTTCCACTTTCCAGATGAGAAACTGAGTCATGAAGAGGCTAAAGTGAGAGGTGAATGCCGGCTGTGTATCCAGAGGTCTATTGTGATCACTCATTTATGAATGAGCACTAAGGCTCAGTGAGGTTGGGCACTTGCAGAGGGCCACATAGTTCTCAAGTGCTTATGAGAAACTCTAGTCTGCTGGGCATCAAAGCCCTCGTCTGCCATCTCATCATGCCACCTGTCAGTGGAAATCCATTCTCACTTGTGAAGGAATCATTGTCATCTCCTAAGAATGCCAAGTTTTACTCGAAGGAATAACTTACTAACAATAGCTAACATGCACTTGTGTCTTACAGGATTTAGCTTACTTGACAACAGCTGTATGTAAACAGCACTGTGGAGTAGTTGTGATTATTCCCATTTTAGAGTGAGGATTGAGAGCTGGAGGAGGGAGGCTTCCTCTAAGGCCACCTAACAAGAGGAGGTGGAGCAGGGGTCTGAGGCTGGATAGGTGACCCCTCACCTTATCACATGACTTCAGATAATTCATTCAAAACGTGCTTTTCCACCAAGACATGGAAATGACCTCAATGTCCATTGACAGATGAATGGATAAAGAAGATATGGTATACGTATACAATGGAATACTACTCAGCCATAAAAAGAACAAAATAATGCCCTTTGCAGCAACATGGGTACAGCTAGAGATTATCATACTAAGTGAAGTAAGTCAGACAGAGAAATACAAATACCATATGATATCACTTACATGTGAAATCTAAAAAGTGACACAAATATGAAGCAGAAACAGACTCATAGACATAGAGAACAGACCTGTGGTTGCCGAGAGGGAGGGAGTTGGTGGAGATATGGATTGGGAGTTTGGGGTTAGCATATGTAAACTATTATATATGGAATTGGTAAACAACAAGGTCCTACTGTAAAGCACAGGGAACTATATTCAGTATCCTATGATAAACCATAATGGAAAAGAATATTAAAAAATGAATGTATATATGTGTACAACTGAATCATTTTGCTGTACAGCAGAAATTAATGCAACACTGTAAATCAACTATTCTTCAATACAAAATTTAAAAAATAAATAAGATAAAACAAAAAAAAGTGTGCCTTTCCAACCAGGTACACATTAACTGTTGAGATCCACCTCCTGCCTCAACATCAGTGGATACATTATAGTCAGTGTGTGAGATGGGCCAGTCCTGCAAGTTTGGCAGGCGTAGATGTAGAGGCATGGTTCTGGGAGGGGGGTCTGGGCTAGAACCGTCAGTGGTCATTTTTCACAGCCAGGGACCCCTCCCCTTAGAGTAGCACATACTTCATAGGTTCAAGGCAGGGGGATTTTGTATGCTGAGGGAACAACTGACAACTTTCCTAATCTGGAGAAATTAGGCCTCCTGGGCTTCCTGTTGCCCATGGGTTGGTTCACCCCCTGAGTGGCCTCATTCCCTGCAACCCCCCACCCAACATGTGTCCTCTGTGCTTCATCACTCTGGAACTACCTGGCCCCTCCCCCTCCTTTCCCTAATTTCATCACCAGTCGTTGCCATGGCATCCTGGTTTTGCTCATCCTAAAGTGTAACCCTGTTTCCATCTTTTTGACACAGCCATTGTCCCATTTTCTTCCCTTTACGTGGCTTTGCATTCGAATCTGCACAGCACAGGAAAAGAGGACATGTTTTGGGGTCAGACAGATTTGGGTTGGAACCTTGATTTTGTCACCTAGCAGGTGAGTGACCTTGTATGTGTCATTTCAATTCTCCAGCCGCAGTCTCTGCATCCATACAATCGGGTAGTCACATCTACCCTGCAGAAGGCAAGACTATGTATAAAGGCAACACAGAGTCTCTGGTGCAAGTGGCTGGTTCACAAATGTAGGAATGGCAGTCTTTTAGTCCGCTGTTTATTGAGAAATTACTATGTGGCAAAAACACACTTGCATATGCACATAAATGGATACATACATAGATATGAAATGTATTTAGTAAGGTTGCATATTCACACATGCCACTGTCCAGGTGGATGATGCATAATATGTCCCTTCTTTATCCTAGCTAAGTTTCCTTCTTGAGGTCCAAACCTGGCCAGCTAGTAAGAAAACAAATTGCCGATTAAAAAATTACCCAAACTTCTTTTTGGTTTCATGTCCTTTTGGTTTAAATGTATTGCTTTAGGTCAATGCTAAGACCCTCAGTATCCATTCTTCTCTTTCTCTATCTCAAGACAGGGGACTGTGTGTAGGAAGAGCTTACCGTGAGCTCGTGGTGGTGGGAGGGAGCATGCATTTTCTTGGAGCTCTTGCTATGTTCTTTGTGCTAACCATTCCTTCCCCTCTGGGTCACTGATCCTACGATGGGTATTTGCCATTGCTTGGTTGGTGACTTCAGGTAGACCTCAGTGCTCTCAGAGCCACCTATACTCCTGAGACCTGGCCTTGTCTCTCCTCGGGAACCCTTCACCCAGACAAGCTGCCTCGTGACCCACCTTCCACACGCCTGCTCTGGATGGTAACAGAATTACCACCCCATGTGGTAAAGGGGAAAGGGAATAGAAAGTAGAAAGCTTTCTGGAGAACCCTTGTTTCAGGGTGGGATGAGTTAAAAGAGTTTGAGGCCCTTATATATTTTTAAAAAGTTTATTGAGAGAAGCCAGCACAACTCCCTTCAACTAAAGAGATTCTAAAAATAATAAAGGCCTTTTTATCCAATAGGGTCATGTAAATTTTTTATTCCATTTGGAATAAAACAAGCATGAATTCCAACCCCTTTTTAATCTGCCACTCGTGTATAATATGTCAAAGGGCTGGTGCCAAAAATGCGGATTACATATGAGTGAGTTGGAAGACTTTTCCTGACATAAGTATGCCTTAAATTACATACTGTTCATTTGGTTTTTAAAATGTGGAGTTCTATTTTTTTGTGGTTGTCAAATATGTCTTGGAAAGCTGTAAAATTTCTCAGTAAGGATCAGAAGTTTTCTGCCGAACAAAGTCGACGCTACTCTTTTGGTGCTCCGTGTACTGCTATTTGGAGATCAGTGAGGTTTATTTGTGTTTCATTAATCATTATTGCTTGAGGTTGAATAATAATCACCACAGAGATAATAAATATCCCGTGCCAGTCTGATTTCTTAAGAGTTGCCAAGAGGTGGATGGACATCGCAAACTGAAACCTGACGTCTGGGGACACCGTGCCTGGGGTGGAGGAGGTGGAATCTACACGCTGTGATTTCAGAGGCTCGTGGAGATGAGGTATGCTCACACTACAGGGATAATTGAGGTCTGAATTGTCTTTTCATGGGACACACTGAGTAGGAAGTAAGGGAAAGTAAACTCCCTCACACAGGGTTAGCACAGAGCAGCACTTATGTTGTATCTACTAAGAATAAGGCAATGGACCATAGGTTCTGATTCCTGTGTCCTTTTATCCCCACAGGGATGCTGTGAGGCTGCGGTGCCACTGTGGGTCCCGGACGACTGAGACTCTGACAGGTGAGCTCAGGGACCCTGGGTCAGGCAGAGGGTGAGTGGCTGAGCTGCCCTGGGCACCCAGGTCTCTCTCAGTCCCTTCAGGCAGGGCTCACAGCACCACTCAGGAAAGCCTTACTGTTGCATTTTTACAGTGAGGTTTCCAGAAGTGTAAAAAGCTGTCCAATGTCTCCACGTGTGTTTCTTTTTTTTGGCATTTCCCCAACTCAGTAAGTGACAGGGCTTGGATTTCACCTAGTTCTGCAAAGTAAAGCAAAATTAATCTTCAGGCAAAATCTGTCCCGGAACATCAATATGTAAAGCAGGGATAAAAACAACATCAGTATATACTCATTTTGTAAATCTGTATTATAACATTTACTAGTAAAATTAATCAATGAGAACAATTAGGGTATCTTGACAATCACAAACATTTAAAAACTGTTTAAAATGTAACTAATAGTTTTACATCAACTTCAGCATCCAATTTATTTCTTAGTTTCATGGTATTTGAAAATCTCAAATTTAAAAATATGACCAGTTGAAAATGCTAAATTCTTTCTACAAGGTCCAGGTCCTCTAGCTGACTCAGGGGAAGGTTGACAGGGGCTCCATGTCACAGCCAGGTGTGCTGAGCTGCACATAAGCCCTGGACAGGACCCTGAGAGGTGTCTGGGCAGGAAGCCTCCCCAGTTCACCTCTGGGCCCTGGTTTTGGAGTCCCCTCCTTGGCCACACTCACCTGGAGCCTGAGCTGGCCCTCGTTGGCAGTGTGGTACACCGGCCCCCACTCAGGGAGACAGATGGGTGTCCCCATCGACCAGCTCCTCTCTAATCTCCGGGGTGGGGCTCTGCAATGACCGTGAGCGGCAGCTGGCCGAGCCTGGAGGTATCAGAGCCCTGCTTGGCCATTATTGTTTCTTCTGCCCACGTGACCTTCTGCTCCCAGATCGGGCTCAGACCTGTGTCTGCTCAGATATACACCTGGGAAGAAAGAGATACGCCTGGAGGGCTTGGGACAAACCCCGGGCAAA
This sequence comes from Globicephala melas, assembly GCF_963455315.2. Lineage (NCBI taxonomy): Eukaryota > Metazoa > Chordata > Mammalia > Artiodactyla > Delphinidae > Globicephala > Globicephala melas. The sequence goes on along the minus strand of NC_083320.1, from coordinate 107,978,638 downwards.
AGGGTACCGCCTCAGCTCTCCACATCCCACCCAGCTAGCTTTGGGGTATGGACATGACTGACTCACCAGGCTCTGACCCCACATCAACCTGCTCTTGCTTGAAGCAGACCCACCCCACATGACCCCTCCCACACAAACAGAGAGGGGACATAGGGCTACCTGCGTGGGATCAGAGTGGTGGCCTGTCCTGTCCTGGGCTTCCTTGTATCACCTTTGGGTCCCTCCAGGCAAATGGCCAAAGGCGTCTGGGATGAGAACTGACCCAAAATCTGCAGCATCAGAAAAGGCTGTCACCGCGGGCTTTCCTGAGGCCACAGGATATCAAGACATCAGGACACAGAAGAATATGTCCATTCAAGCGTCTCCACCCCAGTGAGCTGGGTAGGGGACTTCTCTAGAATGTGCTGCATGAATGGTTACCTGGGTTCCAAGTTCTGTTGGGCTCTATTGCCAGGCAAGTGAGGTCACTTCCTGGGGTTGCTTTACCCGGCTTCCTCCTCACACAAAGCTCCCCAAGGGCCCCTATGGGCTGCTGACTGCTCAACCCTCACCCCATGCCATGTCCATGCACAGTGATACAAGTGGGGAATCCTGGGTTCATCTTCCCAACACACAAGAAAAGAATAGGCATGGGCCCATGCCCATCTTATCCTTCTCCACCCGAACAGCCCCATCATGTCAGAAAAATATGTCCCTCCTCCTGTCAGAAGACAAACACCAGGTAAAAGACTTAGATGTAAAGCAGACCAGAATATTGTTTTGAGCTATAGACACTTAAAAAAAATGGCAGAAATGAAGCAAACAAAGCCCCCAAACAACAGGTGCAAGAAGGGTGGCTCACCCTTCCCCTTTTCCTTCCTGGAAGCAAGAGATGACATATCCATCACCCACTGCCCCCTGTGGAAGACGTCCTCCCTCTGCAGGAAGGAGAGTAACATCGTTACTGTCAAGGGCAGAGAGTGAAGAACGGGAGGATTCTGTACTGACCTTGCTCCACAGCATTCTCATCCTCCTTTGCCCCCCTGCATAGTGTAGTTCCTTTTCCACATCTGCCTCTCTTTGTTCAACCCAACAGAAGAGCATTTAGGCTTTGCCACTTCTCTGGGTCTCTCTTCATTTCCTTAGGAGTCTTCCCCATGTCATATAAAACTTAGGGAAAATAAATGTGGATGCTTCTCTCCTGTGAATCTGTCTCGTGTCCATTTAATTCTCATGACCAGTCATCAACGCTAAGAGGGTAAGGTTTTGCCTTGGCAATGTCTTCCTTGCCGTATACTCAATTTCCGCTTCCTTCCTTGCCTTGATTCCTCAGTATGCTGACATGCTCTCAGCTACCGGCTTCAGAAGCTCTGTGAACATGGGCTGTGTCTTTCAAAATGAAGCACATTCTTTCCATACCGTCCAGCCTTCGAACTCCTTGGTATCAGTGGACCCAAATGAGTGGAATGCTACATCCATAGAAACCTGCACACAGCCGTTTACTGCAGCTTTATTCATAACTGCCAGAAATTGGAAGCAACCAAGATGTCCTTCAGAAGGTGAATGGACACATAGACTGGGCGACGTCCATGCAACAGAATATTCTTTGGCACAAAAGAAATGAAGGGGATATGGAGCCATGAGGAGACAGGTGGGCCACCTTAAATGCATATCACTGAAAGAAGCCAATCTGGAAAGGTGGCAGAGCTTAGGGTACCAATGATATATGACATTCGGAAAAAGGTAAACCATGGAGAGAGTGAAAAGATCAGTGGGTTGCCAGGGGTTTGCAGTGGAGTTGAGGGGTGTGGGGGGGTGATAAATAGGCCGAGCACAGAGGATTTTTAGTGAAACTATTCAGTATGATACATTCATGATGAGATGCATTTGTCAAAACCCATAGAATGTACACCACCAGGAGTGAAGCCTAACGTAAACTCTGGACTCAGGTGATCATGAGATGTGTACGTAGATTCATCAGTAGTGACCAGCACACAGAATGTTGATAGGATAGTTGGGGATTGGGGGGACCTGGGCACCTGTGTGGTGAGGCTGGAGCTGACAGGCACAGGAGAGCCGGGTGCATGTGGGACCTCTTGGTACTCTGCTCAGTTCTGCTGTGAACTCAAAACTGCTTTAAAAAATGGTAAAGCCTATTTAAACCAAGAAACAAACAGACCTTCCAGTAGCATGCCATGGCTGGTCCTCTTCGAGTCCTCCATGTGTCTGGGCCACTTGAGAGCCAAACTTCAGTGGACAATGTCCTTTCAACACGCATCCTTTCAAAGTTTCATCTGACACCGGCTCTTTACCTCATTTGACACTTTTCTTTTTTTTTTTCGGTACGCGGGCCTCTCACTGTTGTGGTCTCTCCCGTTGCGGAGCACAGGCTCCGGACGTGCAGGCTCAGCGTCCATGGCTCATGGGCCCAGCAGCTCCGCAACATGTGGGATCTTTCCGGACCGGGGCACGAACCTGTGTCCCCTGAATCGGCGGGCGGACTCCCAACCACTGCGCCACCAGGGAAGCCTGACACTTTTCTTTTTTAAGATAGTCTTTTTTTTCTTCTTTTTTAAAAATTGAAGTATAATTGACTGGTAATATGATACTGATTTTCTGGTATACCACATAGTGATTCTACATTTTTATACATTACAAAATGACCACCAGGATAAGTCTAGTTACCATCCATCACCATACAAAATTATTACAGTATTATGGACTCTATTCCCTATGCTGTACATTACATCCCCACAACATCTGTTTTATAACTGGAAGTTTGTACCTTTTAATCTTTCTCACCTATTGCATTCATCTCCCCAACTCCCCCCAACCTCTGGAAATCAGCAGCTTGATCTCCGAATCTATAAGTCCACTTCTGTTTTGTTGTGTTTGTTCATTTGTTTTGATTTGTAGATTCTACATATAAGTGACATCATAAGGTATTTCTCTATCTCTGTCTGACATGTCTCAACATAATAGCCACTAGGTCCATCTATGTTGTTGTAAGATTCTTTTTCCTTTATGGCTGAGTCATATTGCATTTTTTATATATATATATATATATATATATGAAAAATACATCTGAGGATATATATTCATATGTATACATGAAATCTTTATCCATTTTTCTATCTATGGACATCAGGGTGGCTTCCATATCTTGGCTATTGTCAGTAAAGTTGCCATGAACATAGGGGTGCACATATCCTTTTTAATTCGTATTTTTGTTTCCTTGAGAAAGATACCTCCAAGTCTTATTCCTGCCTCATATGGTAGCTCTATTTTTATTTTTTTGAGGAACCTCTGTACTGTTTTCCACAGCGGCTGTACCGATTAACATTTCCTACAAAAGTGCACGTTCCCTTTTCTCCACATCCTTGTCAATACTTATTTGCTGTCTTGTGGATGATACCCATTCTGTCAGGTGTGAGGTGATATCTTATTCTGGTTCTGATGTGAACTTCCCTGATGATAAGTGACATTGAGCATTTTTTTCATGTGCTTGTTGGCCATCTGTATGTATTCTTTGGAAAAATGTCTAAGTCTTCTGCACATTTTTTGATTGGGTTGTTTGTTTTTTGGAGGCTGAGTTCTATGAGTTCTTGGTCTATCCTTATCAGATACATTGTTTACATTTGAACCCCTTATCAAATATATTGGTTTCTCTTGTTTGGTAGGCTGCCTTTTTGTTTTGTGGTTGTCAGTGATGGGGAGTGGAAAGGAGAGAGTGGAAAAGTGGCATGAGTGCTGGGACTTGAAGGATGACTAGTGCTTTTTCAAAAATGTTTATAGTGACTTTATTCATGTTGCCCCAAATTGGAGAAAACACAAATGCCCTTCAACTGTTGAATAAACAAATTATGGTCTATGTGTACAATGCCTTGTTAGTCAGTTAGTTAAGAAATAAAAGCAATTAATCAATAAAAACAAAGCAACTATTAAGACATGGAACTAAATGATAAATCTCAAATGCATTTGCTGAGTCAGAGAAGCCAGATTCAAAACTACCCTCTGTGTGACTCAGTCGATATGACATTCTGAAAAAGGCAGAAACATATAGACAAAAATCAGATTAGTGATTACCACTGGGATAAGCATTGACTACAAAGAGGAGAAAGAGAACTTTGGGGGAGATTTTTTTGTCAATGAACATTTTGGGTACTTATACAGGTATATATGGGAGGGCGGGAAGGAGGTTGAGGCAGGGGTGGGCTGGGGGCTCCTTGGGGCTCCGTGGATGATGGTGGGACCCCAGCACAGGCTGATGGAACAGAAGGAGCATGTACAGCAATGCTCGTGCCCCCCACCCCACAGCATCCCTTCTCCCGAGCCTTCTGTGATGCTGACTTAGATTCTTCCTGGGGGTAGGCACAGCCCCAAGTCCGGGGCAGGGTCCTGGGTGGCTGAGTCCCAGGGCAATCTGTTGCCTCAACTGCCCCTGACGGAAGCTCCCTCACCCTGCTAATACCCTGGCAGCAGAAATGGTACAGCGTGTTCTAAACACGATGAGGAAATCCCAAGATAATTTGCGATAATGCATCTGGTGTGATCAGTTGCTCTGCACCTGGAATGGAAACACAGCGGGAGGCTGTTTGCAAATATGTAAAGTCTTATGAAAGGATGCCTTGTGCAGAAGTAACAGAGTAGCTTCTCTGGAAATGCTGCTGTAGCAGTAACAACGATTATTGATTACCTATAACTTCAGACACTTTGTAACATGTAATTATCACAAGATTTTGGTGGGTATTGTTATTACCTTTTTACATCCCAGGTATCTGAGTCCAAAGAAATTAAAGTAAAACACAAGATCATGCACCAGTAATGGACAGAGACCATCTCAGCTCATGCCCACCTGACTCCACTATTGCTTTTAATGCTCAGTACAACCCCCAGACCAGAGCTTCTGTGTCTTGCTTGCCTATACATACTTTCTCTGTAGCTTTAGGGGTCCTGATACTGGAAAAAGCAGAGGAAATCAGGGTTCAGATGATCGATCTAGTGCTGTAGCAATCAGGGACAGTTTGGTCTGGAAAAACCTCACAGAGGCATATGCAGGGTCCCCTTCAGTGCCACGGAGGGACCTGGAGATGCGCCTGCTGGGAACTGGCTATTGGAGGCTCAGAAAACCCCAGTGTGGCCTGTAGCCTTATCCTTGATGCTTAACACAGAGAAGGGAGGCACTGAGCAGGCTGACATACGAGACAAAAAGAGAAAGGGAAGGTGCATTTAAAAGACTGAGAAAGACCCACACTGCTCACCATCGCCAATTAACTTAAGCCTTACTCCTAAAAAACACACACACATACAGTATCTATGCCTCAATTACATCACCCTTCCTACCCTGCGTTGTAGTTAATTCATTAGTGTAAGTAATGTTTATTGAGCATCTACTGTGTGCCAGACACTGTTCCAGGCACTGAGGATATAACAGTGAGCCAAACAAACAAAAATCCCTGAAACTATATTCAACTGAACAATTAGACAGGAATAACCAGCGCCACAGGGAAAGGTAAATATAAATGACTATATAAAATGTCAAAAAGAGTTTATATTGTGATATTATGAAGAAAGGCAAATACTAACTCACAGACTGAGCAAATACAAATTGCAAACTATATACCAAGGATTTATGTGTGATATACACTTGTCAAGTTATTCCACATCACAGCACACATGGAAGTGAATAATATGAATTTAGTATCCTGAGAAAAATGAATGGGGCTGGGTGCAGCCTGAGCAACGAGGCCTGTGGGGATGATGCCTCAGTCCCCACCAGGCTACCCGAGGACCGAAGCGACACACATTTCACCATGCTTCTAATCCATGTGTAGCAAATACTACTGTGTACCATTTGGCAAGCCCTGCATAATACACCCAAAGCTCCTACAAATTGAACAACCAATATTCCAATAAAATAAGAGGAAAATATGATGAGGAGACAATTTACAGAACTCACAGAGAAGACAGCAAGGCTTCAAAATCATATAAATAGATGCTCAGCCTCACTAACAACTAGAGAAATGCAAAAAAGAAAAGAAAGCATCTTTCCTGTTGCCTGTTCCTGTGATGCTGGGGAAATGGGTACCCTTGACCTTCCTGGTGGAAATGTGAATTTAATATTCCTGGAAAACAGTCTGATATGTTATATTGAAATGAAAAATATGCCTATTGCATACATGGACAGTCACTAGAGCCTTGTTTGTAATGTCAAAGGACTAGAAAGAACCAAAATACCCATTGATTAAAGACTGGTAGAATAAAGATGCACCCAAGTACTGTAGTCCTGTGCAGGTGTGAAATGTCATGAAGCATCACCCTTTTACTGGAGTGGACAGTGTGAGGATAGGATGCCAAGAGAAGAAAGCAAAGTTCAGACCCTTCTGTTTGTCCAACAGTTGAGCAGTCTTCACGCTCATGAAAGTGTTTGTAAAATCTTGGACATTGGAGGACCCTACAGAAGCCAAGTAGTTTGTGGTTCCATGTCTCTCGTTAGACCGAGAGCTCCCTGGAAGAAGGATTGGCCCTGATGAATGTCTGTGGAGTGGATGGGTTCATCCCGAGGGAGGGTGGAGTTCTGGGGAAGTTAAATATAAGCAGAGCAAATTCTGTTTTGAAAACTGGTTTGGACCAGAAGGTCAGCACAGCACAAGGGCAACAGATATGCTCAAGGACAGCAGAGGAAGGAGCCTGTTTTCCAAACCACCCAGGGAAGCAGGGAGAGGAAGGTCAATGTGGGGCAATGGGGCAGGCTCCTTCCTCGCTCTGCTCAGCATTTCTCAGCATCCCTGAAGCCAGGAGGCCTGCTTCTTGGGAGAGGGTGTCTGTTATCAGGGAGATACATGAGGGCTATGGATGGGGCAATGGGAGGGTCCTCTTCTCCTCTGCATCTATACACAGTATTTTTAAAAAATTTTATTGGACTAGATTTGATTTACAACGATGTGTAATATTTAGGTGTACAGCAAAGTGAATCAGTTATACATATATCCACTCTTTTTTAAGATTTTTTCCACTTATAGGCCATTACAGAGTACTGAGTAGAGTTCCCTGTTCTATACAGTAGGTCCTTATTAGTTATCTATTTTATATCTAGTAGTGTGTATATGTCAATCCCAATCTCCCAACTTATTCCTCCCCCCACTTATCCCCTGGTAACCATATTTGTTTTCTACATCTGTGACGCTATTTCTGTTTTGTAGATAAGTTCATTTGTACCATTTTTTTAGATTCCACATATAAGCGATATCATATGATATGTATCTTCCTGTGTCTGGCTTACTTCACTCAATATGACAATTGCACATATGGTCACCTAATCTATGACAAAGGAGGCAAGAATATAAAATGGAGAAAAGACAGTATCTTCAGTAAGTGGTGCTGGGAAAACTGGACAGCTCCATGTAAAAGCATGAAATTAGAACACTCCCTAACACCATACACAAAAATAAACTAGAAATGGATTAAAGACCTAAATTTAAGGCGGGACACTATAAAACTCTTAGAGGAAAACATAGGCAGAACACTCTTTGACATAAATTGCAACAAGTTCTTTTTTCATCTACCTCCTAGAGTAATGAAAATAAAAACAAAAATAAACAAATGGGATCTAATTAAATTTAAAAGCTTTGGCACAGTAAAGGAAACAATAAACAAAACAAAAAGACAACCCTCAGAATTGGAGAAAATATTTGCAAACGAAGCAACAGACAAGGAATTAATCTCCAAAATATTCAAACAGCTCAATATCAAAAATGCAAATAACCCAATCAAAAAATGGGCAGAAGATCTAAATAGACATTTCTCCAAAGAAGACATACAGATGGCCAGTAGGCACATGAAAAGATGCTTAACATCACTAATTATTAGAGAAATGCATATCAAAACTACAATGAGGTATCACCTCACACCGGTCAGAATGGCCATCATCAAAAAATCTACAAACAATAAATGCTGGAAAGGATGTGGAGAAAAGGGAACCCTCCTACACTGTTGGTGAGAATGTATATTGGTACAGCCACTATGGAGAATAGTATAGAGGTTCCTTAAAAAACTAAAAGTAGAACTACCATATGACCCAGCAATCCAACCTCTGGGTATATACCTGGAGAAAACCATAATTCAAAAAGATACATGCACCCCAATGTTCATTGCAGCACTATTTACAATAGCCTGGACTTGGAAGCAACCTATATGTCCATCAACAGAGGAATAGATAAAGAAGGTGTGGTATACCTATGCAGTGGAATATTACTCAGCCATAAAAAAGAACAAAATGATGCCATTTATACATAGTTTTGAATGTTTGCTTTTTAACATAAGGTACATAATGATTATGTTATTACAAAAAGTCCATAAAAATGGGCTAGTGTTAGGGGCTTACATTGCTTATATTATTTTTCTTTACAACAAATCAAACTGAATTGTACATCTTTGAACAAAAGAAACTTTTTATTTTACAGGCTTTCCTTAGCGTGGATTGTAAGAGGTGGAATTAGAGCAATATAGGACAGGTTTATTTTAGGTCTCTTTGTCTATATTTAATGAATATATTATACTGGAGGCCTGAAGCCAAATTAAAAGCAACACCAGGCATGTTTGGAAACTATTACCTCAATCTGGGCCATTTCCACAGTCCAACCTAAAGACTGTGCATCAAGTAAGAGGCACGGAAAGAGAGAGGCTAGCTGAGCCATGGAGGAGGGTGTGACCCTGGGGCTGCTCAAGTCCTCACTGGTCCTGGAGACAGTTCTGCACAGCAGAGAGGTGCCCACCCAGGCGAGGATGAGGACAGGAGGACTAAGTGGAGAGGGATGCTGTTGAGGACCGACTGAGGTTGGAGCAGTGGGAGAGATTGGAAGTGATGCTTGGGTGAGCAAAGAAGAAAACTGATAGAAGAGAAGAAGGAAGAATAGGGTAGCGGCCACAGAGAGGAACCAAAGACCCAGATATGGGTCTTCATGTACTTAGCAGAGCTCTGGGATCACCCAGGTTTATGGCGGACATGGTTGAGAGGTCTATCTGGCCTGTGGCTGCTTAGGGGGCTAGAGAGAGTGAGGGTCTCCCTTTTCCATAAGTCATGTGGAAGGGAGTATGTGATTTGGGAATCAGGAGTAATGGGTATAAAATAAAAATCTTTGGGCTTCCCTGGTGGCGCAGTGGTTGGGAGTCCGCCTGATGATGCAGGGGACACGGGTTCATGCCCCGGTCTGGGAAGATCCCACATGCCGCGGAGCGGCTGGGCCCGTGAGTCATGGCCACTGAGCCTGCGCGTCCGGAGCCTGTGCTCTGCAACGGGAGAGGCCACAACAGTGAGAGGCCCGCATACCGCAAAAAAAAAAAAAAAAAATAATAATAATAATAAATAAATAAGTAAATAAAAAATCTTTCAGTTCTCAGGCTCCAAAACTCACTCAGGCCAACTCAAGCATGCTGTCTCTTGGGTTGGAATTTCCACGTGGCAGTCACGTTCTAACCCTGCCCAAGTGCCCAGCATGGTCCCAGCTAAGTGAGGATTAAGACATGGCCTCTGGCCATGAGGAGCTTGCAGCCTAGCAAGAGGGGCAAACCCAGGGGCACTGTGGTCCTGCAGGGACCCCTGGGAAGTCTGCACTCCATTGTGCCAGCAAGAACTGAGTCCCAGCGTGGAGGGTCTGCATGTCACCGTCCTTGGCGTGTGTCCTTCTCATTCGGTTCTGCAATTTTATTCACTCACCAAATATCCACGGAGCCTCTGTTCCATGACAGATCCTGTCACAGAGTAAAAAGCACACAGAGTGGAAAAAATAGTCGTTCCAAGCACGAACCCTGTTCTCATGAGGTTCATAGTCCAGAAGGGAGGCAAAGAGATAACTACCAACAGTGTAAGATAGGCAGTGTTAAAAGAGGTTTGGTATGCGGGTTCTTATTTTCTCGTGTGGCTGGGACTGTCTGGGGGTCAATGTGGAGAGGTGTCAGGGACAGCTTCTCAAAGAAAGAAGTTTACACTGAGTTGTGGGAGTACAATTAGGTTTTGGCGTCTACCAGAAGCATAAGGTAATGTATAGACGAATGAAGTAAGTGTGTTTCTGGCAGGAGGCACATCCAGAAGAGCACGGCAGGGTGCCTTCGGGGAGTGTGTGTGAGTGTGTGTGCACCTGTGTGGGGTGGATCCTACGTGAAACATTGAGCTCGCTTGTTTATTTACATTCTTATTTACCAAGAGGAAGGTTGAAAATGTTAGCCTGCTTCATTTCGGTCTGGCTTGGACTGGTCAGATAGATGGGAATCCAGCAAATTTGATGAGACATAAATGTCCACACGTTAAAACTCCACAAATGCTCACCTTCAAGGAAGTCTATCAATTCATATTTTTCTTATGGAAATTTTTTCTTATTTATAGTTACTTATGTATTACTTATATTTTCCCCACAGATGGAAAGATAGCAAATTTAACTTTCTTTTAAATAATGTATATATTCTCACAAGTTTGACAGTCACAAAGCACGTTGCATATACATAATCTTCTTCGATCCTCACCTCTTCTTTTGCTTTTCTCCTGATGGATGTGCAAAAAATTTTAAAAATTACTTTTCTCTTTGATCAATTCTGCCAGTTGATAAGTGGACAGTCAATTCGGTGGCTATGTAAGATACTTCCTTAAACTTTTTCAGTCCATCATGTCATACAAGAATTTCTGACACAGAATAAATCTTTAACAAATACGATCGATATTCTAAAGTAGCAGATGTGGAAATTTACAGAATATTTTGAAACCTAATTGATTTCTAAAACCACATACATGGAGTGCCAAGGACATCGATTCTTATAATTTGTTGGGATATGCGTATGGTCTGGGAATGGGCTGCGGATGACCAGGAGTCTTGTCTGGAGGGAGAAAAATACAAATAAGACCCATATTCTAGACCTGACTCTGCCACTATATGGTCCAGAAATTCAATCCTGATCCCCTGGTGCTCTGTCTGCAAGATGAGAACTTTGGTATGATTATGGGCAGCTTGGTATACATTTAGAAAGTGATTTAAATGTGTTCTAATCACTTTCACATACTTTGGTCCTGTGACGTAGCTGTACCGTGACATAGCATTTATAATAATAAAAAAAGGAAAGGGACGTCCAGAGAAGTGTTGAGGCAGGCTCAGAGTTGCTTGGCCAGAGCAGGGTCTCCTGGCTTCCAGGCATGCACATACACTGCTGCCATCCAGCACTCTGGAGTCCCCTGATGGTGTTCCAAAGGGAGATCCCACATGCAAGCAGGCACCTGCTCAGTCTCCTGACCTGGCAGTTCTGCCAGCTGTATAGTGCAGACCCTCCTTAGGGCCAAAAGGAGATTGAGGCAGGCCTAGGGGGGCAAAGGAAGCAAATGAGGACTTTAATAAGATGAAGTGTTAACTTAAAAACCACGCTTATATGATCCAGCAATCCCACTCCTGGGCATCTATCCAGAGAAAACTCTGATTCAGAAAGATACATGCACCCTAATGTTCACAGCAGCACTATTTACAATAGCCAAGACATGGAAGCAACCTAAATGTCCATAGACAGATGAATGGATAAAGAAGATGTGGTACATATATACAATGGAGTATTACGTAGCCATAAAAAAGAATGAAATAATGCCATTTGCAGCAACATGGATGGATCTAGAGATTATCATACTAAGTGAAGTAAGTCAGAAAGAGAAAGACAAAGACCATATGATATCACTTATATGTGGAATCTAAAATATGATACAAATGAACTTATTTACAAAAACAGAAATAGACTGACAGACATTGAAAGCAAACTTATGGTTACCAAAGGGGAAAGGGGGCGAGGTAAGGATAAATTAGGAGTTTGGGATGAGCAGATACAAACTACTATCTATAAAATACTTAAACAACAAGGTCCTACTGTATAGCACAGGGAACTATATTCAATATCCTGTACTAAACCAAAATGGAAAAGAATGTGAAAAAGAATATGTATATATATGTATAACTGAAGCACTTTGCTGCAAAAAAAAATAAATAAATAAAAACAAAAATAAAATAAAAACAGGGCTTATTTTCTCTAGGTTTCTAATGTTTACAATTGCCAAAATTTGCAGCCCTCAGATGCAAACATTTGCTTCTGGTAGGGGAGGGGCTCTCTCAGTCAAAATCAGAGTCAGACAAACTTCAAAAAATAAAAATTAATTTAGTCAACAACTTGGGCTTTTTGTTGTTGTTGTTTTTAATATAAGTGCATTATTGAGCTATAATTACATACCTTAGCAATTGACCATTTAAAATGTATAATTTGATAGTTTTTAGCATATTCACAGAGCTGCGTAAATATCACCACAAATCTAGAAATTTTTTTCACCCCAAAATGATATCCTGTAACCATTATCAATCACTCCCATTTCCTTTCAAACTCCCTCCCTCCCACAGCCCCAGGCAATTACTAATATAATTTCTGTCTCTATAGATTTGTATATTATGGACATTTCATATGAATGGAATCATATACTATGTCATCTTTTTTATCTGGCTTCTTTCACTTAGTGAAATATTTTCAAGGTTCATCAGTGTTGTAATAGGTATTAGTACTTCATTTTTTTATATTGCCAAATAATATTCCATTGTTTGGACATACCACATTTTATTTATCGATTCATCGATTGTTTTCACTTTTTGGCTATTACGAATAATGCTGCTATGAACATATGTTGCACAAGGTTTTTGTGTGGACATATGTTTTCATTTCTCTTGGCTAATGCCTAGAAGTAGATTTGCTGGATCAAATAATTTTTGTTTAACTTTTTAAGGGACTGCCAAACTTTTTTGTTCTAGAGCAGCTGCACCATTTTATATTCCCACCAGCAATGTCTCAGGGTTCCAATGTCTTCACATCATTGCCAACATATGTTATTATGTCTTTCTGATTGTAACCATCCTAATGGGTGTGATGATGTATCTCATCATGGGTTTGATTACCATTTCCCTGATGTTTAATTATGTTGAGCATTTTTTCATGTACTTATTGGGCATTTATGTGTCTTCCTTGGAAAAATGACTATTCAAATCCTTTGCACATTTTTAAATTGGGTTACTTGTCTTTTTATATTAGTTGTAAGAATTCTTTGTATATTCTAGATTCAAGTCCCTTATTATATATAGTATTTGCAAATATTTTCTCACATTCTGTGTGCTGTCTTTTCAGTTTCTTAATGGTTTCCTCTAAAGCACAAGAGCTTTAATTTTTATGAAGTCTAATTTATCTATTTTATCTTTTGACACTTGAGGTTATAGTGTCAAATCTAAGAGGAATTTGCCTAACTCAAAGTCATGAAGATACTGTTTGATAATTTTGGCTCTTACATGTAGGTCTATTACCCATTTTGAGTCAATTTTTGGTTATGTTGTGAAGAAATAGTTCAACTTTATTCTTTTACCTGTAGATACCCAATTATATTAGCACCTTTTGTTGAAAATGCTATTCCTCACCCAGTGAATTGTCTTGATACCTTTGTTGAAAATTAGTTTACTACATGTATGAAGGTTTATTTTTGGACTCTCAATTTTATTCCATTTAACTCTACATCTATCCATATGCCAGTACTATACTGTTTGGATTATTGTAGCTTTGTAGTTATTTTAAAAATTGGCCAGTTTGAGTCTTTCTCTTTTGTTCTTGTTCAAGACTGCTTTGACTAGTCTGAGTCCTTGACATTTCTGTATGAACTTTAGGATTAGCTCGTCCATTTCTGCAAAGAAGTCAGCTTGGATTTTGACAGAGATTGCACTGAATCTGTAGATAAATTTGGAGAGTACCAACATTTTAACAATATTAAATCTTCCAATCCATGAACATAGGATGTCTTTCCACATATAGAATTTTTTTTCATTTATTTCAACAATGTTTCATAGTTTTAAATGTACAAGTTGTGCACTTTTGTTAAATTTATTCCTAAATATTTTATTCTGTTTTGAAGCTGTTATATATGGAATTGTTTCCTTATTTAATTTTCAAAATTTTCATTGCCAGTGTATAGAATTATAACTGCTTTATGAATGTTGATTTTGTACCCTGTGAACTTGCTGAATTTGTTATCAGTTCTAATAGTTTTTAAGTGGATTCCTTAGAATTTTCTATATACAGGATGAAGTCATCTGCAAACACAGTTTTATTTCCTCCTTTCCAATCTGGATTCCATATACATATTAGACTAATTTCCCTGACTAGAACCTCTAGTACAATATTGAATAGAAGTAGTAAAAGAAAACATCCTTTTCTTGTTCATGATCTTTGGGTGAAAGCATTTGATCTTTCACTATTAAGGATGTTACTTGTGAGTTTTCACACATTCCCTTTATTAGTTTGAGGACGTTCTCTTGTATTCTTAGTTAGTTGAGTGTTTTTATTATAAAGGTGTATTCAATTTTATAAAATGTTTTCTCTTCATGTATTGAAATGATTCTGTGATTTTGGTTCTTTATTGATATTGTGTATTTAATTAATTGATTTTTTAATGTTAAACCAACTTTTAATTCCTGGTATAAGTCCCACTTGGTCATGATATATAATCCCTTACATATGTTGCTGGATTCAGTTTGCTAGTATTTTGTTGAGAATTTTTGTGTCTATATTTATAAGAGATATTAATCTGTAGATTTATTTCTTGTATCATCTTTTTTTAAATTTCCTGTCAGGGTCACACTAGTCTCTAAAAATGAGTTGGGACATGTTCCTTTCTAGTCTATTTTTTTGGAAGAGTTTGTGAGAATTGGTAATAATTTTTTAATGTTTGGTAGAATTCACCTGAGCCTGGGATTTTCTGTAGATATTTTAAAAATTGTTAATTTAACCTGTCTTTTACTGAATCTATTCAACTTTTTAATTTTTTCTTGTGGATTTCAGTAGTTTATGTCTTTCTGGGCATTTGTCCATTTAACCTAAGTCATATACACCAGCGGTCCCCAACCTTTTTGACACCAGAGACCAGTTTCATGGAAGAAAATTTTTTCCACAGATTGGGGGAGGGGATGGTTCAGGCAGTAATGCGTGTGATGGGGAGCAACAGGGAGTGGCAGATGAAGCTTCGCTCGCTTGCCCACCACTCACTTCCTGCTGTGTGTCCCAGTTCCTAACGGGCCATGGAAAAGTACTGGTCTGTGGTCAGGAGTTTGGGGACCCCTGATATACACTCTTACTGTTTTTTTGTTTTTTAATTTTCTAGATAATAAATACTTGGTCTTATTAAACATTTCACTATTAACTTTAATACTTTCAGTATGGCTCACAGAGGAGTTTACAGTTTCTGGAATGAGACAGACCTAGGTTCAAGGTCTATCCCTGCTCCGCTCTAGTTCTCAGGGGTGAAATTTTAGTTCTATGGACCTTGGTTTCCTCATTGAAACAATGAAACTAGTGACAATAAATGGGTTGCCAAATTGATGGTACAAGAGGTTTGGAAGAATTCCAACAGTCCACCATGTGGCAGGTTGTATTTTCCAAAGAATTTTATGATAATTTTCTTTCTCCATATATTTTTATAGAACTTTCCACTCACCCATCAAAAGGTAGAATCTTTTTCTCCTCATCTTGAGTTTGGGTAGGCTTGTGACTCACTTCTAACCCATAGAATGTGGTAGAATTGATGCTGTATGACATTTGAGGCATTTGCCTTCTTAGCTAGAACATGAGCTAGTGCTTAGAATATTGAGCTTCTATATAAAAACTACTGCTACTGCTCTGAGGCCACCTCGATATGAGAAAACAAAGGGTCCATGGAGCAGTCTATTGTAGGTGTTTTATCCCACAGCCCTAACTGAGGCCCCCAACCAACATGAAATATCAACTGCAAGATATGTGACTAAAGATGCCACCAGATAATTCAAGTACCCATCTGCTGAGTGATCCAAGGTAAAGCCCTAAATATTGTTGTACAAAACAACATATCTGAATTCTTAATCCACAGATCCATGAGCACAACAAAATTGTTCGAAAAGGTGATCAGTTTGTGGAGTAGAGTAACAATCCCTGAATGATCACTTCAAATGATTGCATTGTTGTAATGACTAAAATAACAAATGTGAAGATTAGGATATTTCATGAATTACAGGAAATAGGAGGAAATTATGGGAGGAAAGTCCTGTTCTTTGGCTTTCCTCCCCATGAACAAAGCCGTCCCTGCTGTCGTTCTTGCCTGTCTCTCCAGCCCCTCCCCCACATACTCATACTTACGGACCAGCTTCACCCACATCAACATCTTGGAGGTTCCCAAATGGAGAGGGCTGGTTCTCACCTGGGGCCTTAGGTTCCCCTTGTCTGAGATGATTTTATCCTCCTATTCCTCTTTGCTGGTTCCTCTTCACATCTGTGATTTCTGAAAGTTGGTCTGCTTTAGGGCTCAGTGCATAGAGATCCTCTTTTTCTACATTTACCACCCATGTGGATTCCCTTTGTGTTGGGCTTAAAACCACCCTTCAATGGTCCCCCTGATCTTGCAGAATATCATTCAAAAGCCTTCCCTCAGGCCTTATGGCCTTCAGTGACCCAGACCTGACTAACCTTCAGGGTTCTTCTCTAGCCCTAGAAGCACACTTTTTTCCTGACTTATGGACCTGTGTATAGTCCCCCAAAGTATCATGCTCCTTCAGATCTCCATAATTTTACATGTGCTGCTGCCTCTGCCCAAATTTCTCCTCCACTTCTTTGTTTCATTAGACACTGCTGATTCTTTGAATTGTTGCTCTTCCTTTAAATCCCATCTGATGTCCTACTTTCTCAGACTCGTGTGAGTGGCCCTAATGGGTGCTTCTACATTCTGTGGTTTATATCCCTATTTTTTGTCATGCTGTTAGTGCTGTTGATTTGCCTGCCTTCCCCTCTGGATTTAGAGCTTTTAGAAGGTAGACATAAGTGTGTTCTGGGACCTAATATGCTGTGCATTCCAGTGTGGAGGCTAGTAAGCATTTTTACTGGATATGGTGTGTACATTAAAAAAGACACCTGGATGAGAAAGGCCACTTTTCCCTTGCCTTGGAATCTTAGCAGGCAGATCACTGCAAGTTGCCTTTACTGTCTTATCCAGACACCTGGCTGCAATCCATCAGATTGCATATATATAATTATATGCATAAATATAATTATATGCTTTGTTAGAATAGCCAGATGTTAAGCACAGTGAAAAGATGTCATTTCATCCAATGGAAAGATTATAAACCTACTTATACTGGCAACCAACCACAAGTACTTAAATGATGGATGTAGTGGACAGGTCTTTCTGTTGGTAAACCCTGGAATAATGGGTCCTCCCAGGAGAGGGGAGTTGAGGGGTGGAGTTGGACTTCTGAGGAGTAGTCATGACCTGGTTAATTGTTTTACCTGCTTGAGATTTTTTTGATGATACATGAATTTGTTACCCCAGGACAGCCTACCCCAACGTTCTAGAGTTTTCAAGGATTTAGACAGGACATTATTTCTTTTTAATTCTTTTCCATTATTATTATTATTATTTTATTTGGCTGCACCAGGTCCTAGTTGTGGCATGCAGGACCTTCTTTGCCTTGTGCGGGATCTTCTTTGCGACAGGTGGGCTCTTAGTTGCAGCAAGCGGGCTCTTAGTTGCGGCATGGGAGATCTAGTTCCCTGACCAGGGATCGAAGCTGGGCCCCCTGCATTGGGAGTGCAGAGTCTTAGCTAGTGGATCACCAGGGAAGTCTCCCAGGACATGTTTTGAATGAGATTCCATCCTTGTTTCAGTTGGTGGTGCCAGCATCTAACCAGGCACCCATGCTAGAAATATGGAAGTAACCAGTTATCTAGTCCTGCCTATCTATCTCCCCAATACGTCTCAAATATTCTCATTTCTGGGCCTGTTACCACTGCCCAAGTATACTTACCCTCATCACCTCTTGGATGAACTCCCTCCATAATTTAGAGTTTAACAAACTCTTTCTGTAAATCAAAGGAGATATTGATTGAAATGCAATTATGGGGAAGAATTTCCATATACACAGTAAGGAAATCAAAGAATTGACATTTTAAATTAGGTTTTTCTAATATGGACATTTTGAATTGAAATTATTTCCCAATACTTTCCGGTAGGGTTTGAATACTCAACTTCCCTGATTTTGAGAAAGGGAGAACTAATTTGGTAAGTAGGAAATCAAATTTGAAAAAGAGACAAACACTATAGAGGTAGAAGGAGAAAAAAAAATTTTGAGACTAAAATGTGAGAGCTAAAGAGTGGAGCTAAGGGAAGAAAGGAGGGTATTACCAACAAGGAACTTGAAATATTTTCCTAGGAAAATTAATGAAGATGGGAGAAGGCCCTTTACTCAGGAAGAGCCTGGTGGTTGGAAGGATCACTGTTAATAGCGTTATTCCAAGACTCCTTGTGGTAGCTGAGTTATTACCCGCAATCTACCATCTTTCTCTTGAGTGAGGTCTTCCCATCATTTTTGCTCACGGACTTTGATCATTATTTCTTTCTTCATCCACAACAATCACCTTATCCATGACTACCTGGGGGAAATGGGATCTTCTTTTGCTGCCAGATCCAAGACATTTGTGTGTGTGTGTGTGTGTGTGTGTGTGTGTGTGTGTGTGTGTCTGCATGTGTATTTTGGGGGATCACAGTCAACTAATTAAGTTTGGGAGAAGTTTATGAACAATTGCACTTTGGTGTGTTTAAAGACACAAGCTGGGGATCCAATGAGTGAAGAAATTGTTAATGAAATTGCCACTGCCTGCTCTTTGACGTTTACTAAGTATAACCTTAGGAGAATTTCATAAACACTTTGAATTTTCTTGTGTGTAAATAGGGATAATAATTTCTACTTCTCGGGTTTATCATGGGAGGAATACATGGGATAATACATAGAAAGTTTCTTAGTCTGTGTGGAACCTGAGAGATGACCAATAAATTATAGACATTATTATACTCAAAGTTCTTAACGGCCCTGCTTAATCTTCATCAGATTTATCCTGATTTCTCTTTAGGTACTAAAAACATAAACTATTAAATTTATCTTTCTATAAGAATGTTCTTGTGCTTTATGGTTATTGAGGAAATCATCTATTTTGGGGCCAGATTCTCTTGAGTATCCCAACATGATATTTTTATAAACCCAGTGTCTGTGTAAATATGTTCTCCAAAACATAGCACCTCAAGATGCACCTCAGAAAAAAATGCTTTCGTGGTCAATAAATGTGGGCAATGTTTTATGCTGTATTCAACTTTCACCTTTATTCTGCTCTAATAGAGATGCACTGAACATATAAATATAGTAACACTTTGTTTAGGCCACACATTTTAAAACCGCTTTGAATATAGAACTAATTTTTCCCCATGAAATATCTAGTAATATCCTAAGGAAGGATTGATGGTTCCACAGATCACATTTTGGGAAATGCATCACTAAGCAAAGCCCGTGTTTTCAATATGCTTAATGGCAGCATGAGTCAAAAAACAAGGTGGGTGCTATTGGGTAGTGGCTGCCACAAGTCAATACTTTCAGCTCCATGGGAGGGCCTGCCACTCTTGATCTACACCTGCTTTGATACTTTTCTTTTCAAGATGATTAATGCATGGAATGATTTCACATTACCCTGCATTAGCAAAGATTTGTTCTGACATTTCATTGGGAGTCAATCAGAAATCCAGTTTGAAGTTAAGTCAATAAACTTCAGGTTTCCCATTCTCTCCCTTGTTTATTAATAGTATTAATGGGATCCAAAAGCCTTTCTTGTTCTTTTCAAAGCCTGCCAACATAAAATAACACATCTTAGGTATAAGACCCCACTCTGTTCTAAATATACTGCATCACAAATAATACTCACATAATTCTATTATAGTATCCAACTTACTAGGCAAAGAAACAAAGGCTAAGAGAGTTTTAAAAGCTTGTTTATCGTCAAAGAGCCAGAATTCCAATATATATATTTCTGATTCAACCACAATGTATTTTGTTCCACAGCAAATCATATGTCTTCAGAAAGCCTTGCCTGCTCAAGTTTATTGGATAACTACAAATATGCTGTGCAAAAAACCTACCCAAACACTAAGTGGTTTAAAGCAAACATTCATCCTCATGGATTTGTAAGGTGGCTAATCTAAGTTGGGCTCTGCTCTATGAGTCTATTATCCTTTTTAGAGACCAGCACGTTTTTCTCATGGTGATGGCAGAGACGCAGAGAGCCAGAAAATCACAAACGTGCTTTTCAAGCCTTGGATCACTTCATGTGCACTAACATTCTGTTAGATAAGGCAAGTCACATGGCCCAAACCAAAGTCAGGGGACAAGAAATCATTCTCTGTTTCTCTTGCAGAAGTAACTGCAAAGCCACGTGCCCTGTAGTGTAACATATTCACAGATTTTAGGGATTAGGATGTGGATATCTTTGGGAGCTATCGTTCTGCTACAGTATATGGTTCTTGGACATTCTAATAGCTATTTAGTGGTATTTCACTGTGGTTTTAGTTTGCATTTTCTTTTTTGTTTGCTTGCTTTTTATTTTGGGGTTTTTTTTATTGGCTGTAACGTGTGGCTTGTGGGATCTTAGTTCTCCAACCTGGGATCAAACCGAGGGTCATGGCAGTGAAAGCACCGAGTCTTAACCACTGGACCTCCAGGGAATTCCCTTAATTTGCATTTCCTGAATGATTATGTTGACCATCTTTGCATGTGCTATTTGTAATCTGTATATTTTTTTTTGGTGAAATGTCTGTTTAAAGTTTTGCCTATTATATATATTGGGTTTATACTTTTCATTTGAATTTTGAGAATTTTTATATAGTGTTGATACCCTACATTATTGATCAGATGGGTGAAATGAAAATATTGTTTGCAAACTGTGGCTTGCTAAGTGTGTCTTTCAAACATCAGAAGTTCTTAATTTTGATGAAATTCAATTTATGATTTCTTACTCAGTATGCTTTTGCCATGGTATCTAACAAAAATTTGCCTAACTCAAGGTCATGAAAATTATCTCCTACGTTTTGTTTTCGAAGTTTTTTAGTTTTAGGTTTTACATTTAGGTCTATGATCCATTTTGAGATAATTTTTGTATAGGGCATAAGATATAAATCAAGATTTCATTCTTTTTACTTTTTTGATTTGGATATCCAGTTGTTTCAGGATCATTTGTTCAAAACATTATCCTGTCTTCATTAAATTTTCTTTGTACCTTTCTCAAAAACCATAGAAGTATGAGTCAATTTCTGAGCACTCTGTTCTGTTCTATCTTTTTTCCAGTAATACTGTCTTTATCATTGTAGCTTTATATTATCAGGTAGCATGAATAGCCCAACTTTGTTCATTTTTAGAATAGCTTCTGGTTATTCCAGTTTCTTTGCCTGTCCATATAAATTATAGGTTCAACTTGTCAATCATATACAGTATCATCATAGAATATTGGTACATTGATCCTATTTTCTGTGACCTTGGTAAACTCACTGGTAAGGGTTAGTTTAGTTGTAGTAACTAGATTCTTGTGAAATTTCTATACAGAAAATTATGTAATCTGTGCATAGAAACAGTTTATTTCTTCTTTTGTTTACCTGTATGCCTTTCCTTTCTTTTTCTTGCTTTGTTTCTCTGACCAAGACCATTGGTACAATGTTGAATAAAATTGGTGAGAACATACATCCTTGGGTTGTTCCCAATTTTAGGAGAAAATAATTCAATCCTTCACCATTACGTATGAAGCTAAATGTAGAGTTAATTTTTGTTTGTTTGTTTGTAGATGTCCTTTATCAGAGGTAATGATGGGCTGGCATGTATCAGTGCCTGTCTTCCATGGGTAGATTGTTTCTTCCTGTTTCCTTCCTCTGCTGTGGTAGGTTTTCTCAGAATACTGCTTTTTTTGCCCTTTCTACTACAGATTAAGGTTTTTGTTCTGTAGGAAGGATTGAAAAATGGATGTGGACAGACCTCAGATAGTGCCTACTGTCTAGCACCTCCCAAACAGCTTCATGATGGGGCATTCTCAGGATCCTCCCTGATCTAACATGTGAGCAGCTGGTGGGGTCCTGGAAGAAAAGCCTTCGAGAGGTTTGGACCGCTCTATGTCTGTGCTGCAGGGGCTTCACACTCTCACACTAGAGCTCATTCAGATCTTAGTAATTCATCAAAATTTTCTTGCTGAATCTTCTTATTGGCATTCGGTAGTGTTTCATTGGGTCCTGTTTCTTTTCGTAGGTGACTCTTTCTCCAAAGTCTCATTTTTTTGCCCTATGACCTCAGTTATCTAATGAGTTCAAGAAAATAAATTAAAGGGCTTTTTTCTTATTATAATTGTGAGAGCAACACTCTTCTAGTTTTGTACATCTGAAACTGGGTGTTTCTTCTCATATCTAGAGTTGGGGAGGAGGAAAAAAATATGAAAAGGTAATGTGTTATTAAGAAACTACTTTGAGCCGTGCATTGTGCTAACTTGCCCATACTATCAAATTTAGACATGAAACAATTACATAAGGCAGGAACCATTATTATTATTATTACCACACCAGGTTGTGCTCTTAACCATTTTGTGTACTGCTTTTGCTTTGTCTTGTGTAATCATCACACTAATCATCTGAGGAAAGGGATCATGATGATCTTAGTGCTGTTACACGACCAACCCTTAGCAGAATCTTTAGCACATAGTGAATGCAGAATGAGTCCCTGTTGAATCAATTAGTGCAAATGCAGACTTCAGGCACATGTGCAATAGTCATTACATTATCTCAGCATTCCTTCCCTTCCCACATCACTGGAAGTTTGGGATGGGCTAAGATGTATGCATTCAGAAATGTATTCATTCATCTACTGGCTGTGTGAAGCTGAGTGTGGTGGAAAGGGAGTCACAGAGCATGGGGCCTGGGCAGGCATCCTGACTCTTCCTACCGACTTGTTGGCTCCATGCTAGGAAATTTGTTCCTCCCTTTGGGATGTGGCCTTGGTGCCTGAACTATCTGACATTCTCATAGCCAAGTCTGTAGAGTTGCATCATTTTAACCGCTGCTTCCCCCTCCCCCCATTCACTGCTTCCTTCTTTCTCAACATTCCAAAGTCCTGCTGCCTTACTTAAAGTCAGTTTTATAGTATGAACAGGATCTCCAGGTAAAGGTGTACCTTTGTGATCTGCACAACAGAGCATGCATGGGGGTGAAATGCAACCCACGCTCAGCTCACCAAGACAAGCAGTCAGAGCAGCGACCATGTCTGCTGGGGAAAGAGCATTTCTCACAGTTTCACAAGGGCACTCTGTGGGTTGATGATGACCTTGATCTTGCATGCGACTGTGCCTAGCAGGGGAGCAAATCAGGAGAAGAACCATTTCCCTTTGAACCGCAGATTTCTAGTGATTTCTCTGCAGTAACCTCCGACCCCTTCTGCTACTGCTCTCTTCTATTTCTTGTGTTTCTTCTCTCATGTGCTTAGATTTCCCTTGGTTTGGCCTCATCTCCCCCTCCCCCTCCCCTCCTACCTCATTCCACTCCACCACACACAAGCGCAAAACACCGGTCCCACTTTCCTTCTCCATTTCCATTTTTTTTCCCGCTGGGATTCTAAAACCAATCCTGATACTTGCACCTGCTCAGGAAATTAAAATGTTTAAGCTTTTTTGGCTGTCACATCACTGTGAGGCCAAACTGACAATCTGCTAACTACAGACTCAGAGCTAAAATAACAAAATGTTTTGCAAGCTGGGCTAGAATCATAAGGGGCGGATTCTTTTTTAGCTCTCCAGAGCCAACAACACAAAAGAAAATACTCCACACTTCCCTTCTGCCTTTTCCATTAAACAGTGTGGGGAGAGCCTCCCTGGGGTGTGTCTGTGGACCTCTTGGTCGCCTTCCCCACTCTCTCTCCATCTTCCATCTCACACTTGCTTCTTGTGGATAATCTCCCTCCCTCCCAAGGCATGTACCCCAGAAGCGATCCTGAGAGGCTGTGATAACCAGGAACCCCACCTGGCATGGGGTCTGCCTGCCCACTGCCAGGCGTTGGGCCTGGAGACACGTTAGTTCTCTGAGAGAAGCCTGCCTCTCTGAAGGAGGCCAATGTTCTGCTTGCAGATAAAGGGGGTGGGTTTGGAATGCATCTCTCCAAGAGGTCTGACGGACATGGCTGATGGAACAGAAGTCATCCTGAGTGAACAGAAGAAGGAGAAGAAGCTCTGACCATAGCTGCTTGGACACACCAAGTACACCCCATCTCAGGATCTTTGCTCTTGGTGTTCTGTTTGCCTCAGATGTTCTTCCTCCAGTTCTGTGCATGGTTCTGTCCCTCATCCTTATTTGGATATTTGCTCAAATTTGATCACTTCCCATCTGTCCTACATAAAAATGCTTACATCACTTTACACCTTTATGACATTTATTGCTCCCTACCTATAACTTATTTGCTTACCTTTTTTTTTTTTTTTCTGTTATCCTCTCTCAAGTATAAGCTTCACAAGGACAGGAATTTTGTTTTGCCAACTACTACCTTCTTTATACTTAGAACATGGCCTGGTAAATAGTGGGTGAGTGGGTGCTCATTAAATGCTTTTTTATTTTATTTTATTTTTTTTCTGCAGTACACGGGCCTCTCACTGTTGCAGCCTCTCCCGTTGCGGAGCACAGGCTCCAGATGCACAGGCTCAGCGGCCATGGCTCACAGGCCCAGCTGTTCAACGGCATGCGGGATCTTCCCAGACTGGGACACGAACCCGTGTCCCCTGCATCAGCAGGGGGACTCTCAACCACTGCGCCACCAGGGAAGCCCTAAATGCTTATTAAATGTATGAACCTTGGGAATATCTCAAGTGGGCCAGGCACCACGCCAGTTGCTTTACATCCTTTATCTCTTTTCATATTCAAATCATCTTGCTGAACAGTTTTAGTCACCCAGACTTTACAGAGAAGGTGGCCAGAGGGTCATGATGTTAGGGATGCCTGGGCTATTGCCACAGTGACTTGACCTCTGGCCTGTCTGACCTCAGAGTCTATGTCTTATACACCAGAGCTTGCTGGCTTGCGAGCACTGGTGACCCCAAGTCTTCCTCCCCATCCTCCTTTCCCAGTCCTCCATCTGTGACAGGAAGGACTTTCAGTTGGGGCCCTTGAACACTTTTGGGGATATATAAGAGTTTCTCAGGCCCTCTTCCTGACTACACCTCCCTGGTCTGAAACTTCTCACATCAGTGTTCCTCCTGACTGGCTTCCTGATTTTCTCAGAACATCCTGAGAGATGATACCTTTCCCTGTGTACTTCTTCAGCTTCTATCCATAATTTAGTGATGTGTGAACACAAATTTCACCTAAGGAGTTCCACTAAATTCACAAAGGAGTAAAATATCAAAGCTTTTTAAATCTTTCATATTTGCTTTCTCCCTCGGCAGAGTTGCAGCTTTCTGGATCACAGTGTATAAATGGCACAAGTGAGCTCTGAGAAGGTTGAGAAGTTTCTCTATGCATTTGTTCCACCATGGTACCCAGTCCCAGAGGCCAGCATCCCAGTGATGGGAGCCGCATCCTTCTCATGGTAAGGACACTCCAGCCCTGCACCCACATCTGCATGCACGACAATTCTCCAGGCTGCAAGCCTGATATGCCTGTACCACAGTCACCGTGCATCGGGGCAGGTCCACCCTGCCAGCTGCCATGGTCTCAGTTCTGAACCCTTGCCGATCTCATCCCCCACCTCATATCTTACACTGCTCTCAGCTTGTTAAGCTTCCAGCCTCATTCACTTGACTGTCCTGAAGACTTGAGGCTGTGCACTGCCTTCCTGCTCTTTGCACCTCTTCCTGTACCAGCCCCATTGCCTTGGGCAACCTTGTCCTCAAGTGACCTTGTCGAGAACCCCATCTTTGGCTATGTTCTCCTGTGGGAGGCCCCTCCTCTGGGTTTTCACAGGCCCTGAGCAGGGATAATGCCTGCTCTTCAGAAGTTCCTAGATGGCCTTTAATAGATATTTTAGGGACTTGATTTTGAGTGCCCTGGACCCCTTAGAGTGCAGAAAAAGGGAACAGGAGGTTCTAAAGCCAAAATTCTTAACTTGACAAAGGCTTTAATTCAGTTCATTCATTTATTCAACAAGAACTTACTGATAACCTGATATACACCAGAGACCGTGCCCAGTGCCGGAGATTAAGAATACAGGAGCCTTGCTTTTCCTCTCACGGAGCTCAGAGCTGTGATGCAGGTAAGGCAGGGAGTAGAATGAAGCAATGCCGGCCAGTGTTTGCTGAGCCTGTATTTCCATATTCCAGGTCCTATACCAAAGGGTTAACATGCTCCTTCCCGTCTAATCTGTGCTTCAGATCAGATGGAAAGGAGCAAATGCAAATGTGTATGCTGTCAGAAGAGCTCAGGGATTACCTGTAGACCCACTCGATGGTGATTAATGGGAAAGAGTGCAGGGCCGACGTCAGACAGAACAGGCCATGTCGCTCTGCCTGTAAGTGGCATGGGGCTGCTATTAATTCCTACCCCCTCCCCCAACCAGGTATAGTCCAGCTGCCCTCTTCCTCCCCTTAAAGTCTGTAATGTCTTTCTAACTGATTGCCTTCTAGCCAATTCCCCTGATCTACTTTCCTGTGCAGCAGACTGAGTCATCTTTTCAGACAAGAAATCTGAAACCCAAACCCTCAGCCCAAACTCCTTAAAGGACTTTCTATTTCTTTAAGGTCAGGTCCAATATCCATAGCTTGGCTGCTAAGGAATTCACCTGGCTCCTGCCTAACCCTGACCCTAACCCTTACCCTGACCTGGCTTCAGCCTCTGAGCTCACCACTGCCTTCTGGCTCACTTCATTCTGGTCCCACAGGCTGTCTGGAAGTTCCTGGAGTGCCATGTTTTTTCCTCCCCCAGGGCTTTGGCCATGCTTTCCCTCTGTGTGAAAGCCCCCTTCTCCCTTCTCAGGCTAATTCCCATTATTTGACAGTTTTCAGCTTGAACTGTTTTCTCTCACTTCCTTTCCCTTCCCTAGAATAGTTCAGGCCTCCTATTATATGCTTCTGTGGTACACCATCTTTATTCTTTTAGCCTTTATCATAGCTGTAGATGTTATATATGAGGTGAAATGGTTGGCCATCCACCAGTCTTTGGTCAGAAGACAACCTATAATTAAAATAGCTGTTGTTGGTGTATCTAATCTTATGCCACAAGGACTTTGGTTGAGCAGGAAAAACTCTCAATGCATCAAACCACAGTGGTGGGTCTATTTTTCTTAAAAAGCAGCTCAGTTCTACTAATAAGTGAATGACCCTATCCCCACATGAGTTATACTCTGGTGTCTCTAAGTATTTAATAATTACAAAGTAATTACTGCTTATACCTTGGAGTTGTTACATCACAAATTACAATGCAAAGGGGACGAGTCCATCAAAGATTTTTCATTGAGGAAGGTGGGGAGCAGGTTGGCAGGACAGTAAATTAAAAAGGGAGAATTGGGCTTCCCTGGTGGCACAGTGGTTGAGAGTCTGCCTGCCAATGCAGGGGACACAGGTTCGAGCCCTGGTCCGGGAGGATCCCACATGCCGCGGAGCAACTAGGCCCGTGAGCCACAACTACTGAGCCTGCGCATCTGGAGTCTGTGCTCCGCAACAGGAGAGGCCGCGACAGTGAGAGGCCCGTGCGCCGCAACTGGAGAGGGTCCTCACACAGAGGCAAGGACCCAACACAGCCGAAAAGGGATAAATGAATAAATAAATAACACTTAAAAAAGAAATCCTGAATGCTAAAAAATAACTTAGAAAAAAAGGGGAAAAAAAGGGGGGGGGCATTGTCCTCTTTCTTGTTCATGGACAAGGAACTCTTTGTCTTCAAAAACATGTGAGACTAAGCAGAGGAATGTGGGCCAAACCCTGAAACTTGATCCCCTTTGCAAGACGTAGGTGGTATAAAACATGCTTATATAATTATAAGGAAGGTCGGGTACTTTGGGGAACAGGATGGGATGATGAGCCTAAGATCTTTGAAGAAGGCACCCCCTTCTTCCAGCAATTTAAGGTGTAGAGAACACCATGCAGTCAGGCTTGGGGAAAAACCATCACTGGGAAATTTATAGAAAGCAGCAAGTGGACCAGTTTTGAGTGTGTGGTTGGGTGTTTGACCAGGATTGTCACAGTTTTCAGTTTGTTACGTTACAATCTTCCTTTGGTCTACACTCAAAATTTAGTAAGAACAAGAGTTTCCTTGAGTGAATTGATTCTGTGTTCTTTTCTGACTCCCAAGATTTGATGATAAGCTCTTTGAGGACAAAACCATGTCTTATCTTTGTTGCCCCAATACTCAGTTCAAGGCTTGGTGCAGAGTGGTCACTTCATGTTGAGTTTGGATGAATGGGCATCTGAACATTTTTCAGTGAGAGGAGAGGAAGAGCCACTGAGAAGGAAGAATTAAGAGAGAAAAGTCTTGATATGGGTGGGAGGAGATGGAGTGCATTGCTCAGATGTTTGACAAGGGGTTAGCTATAGAGAGGAGAGGAAGGCCTGTTCTGATGAGGCAGACAAAGTGAAAGAAGCAGGGGCATTCGGGAATAAGAGTAGTGTAGAAAAGGGAGGTGAGACGGATAGGCTTGCATTTCTCCATAATGTTGCTTCTTAACAAAACTGTAAAGCAGAGATGCGTGTATGTGAGTGAGAGAGAGAGAGAAAGAGAGAGAGAATCCTGGTTTAAGGGCATGAGGACTAAGCATCATGGCACAGAAGGAAAACCAGTGAACCTTAGACAGTGGCTCTTCCACTTGTCTGTATGACATTGGATAAGAAGATGCTTTATTTCTCAGAGTTCCTTCTTCAGTAAAAGAAGATTAATTTAGCTCACTGATTTAATGTGATGATTTATTTAGCTATCACAAATGAAATCTCTTTGTCAGCTCTACAACATATTGCAAATGTATTTCTTTGAAAGATCTATTTATAGTTTAGTTTAGGAAAGAAGTTTAACCCATCTAAACAGTATGATGAACTAAGTATAAAATGTTAAAAAAAAAACCCAAAACAACCCTATGAGAGCACAGAAATACGGAATATCTGCTTGGTGGATTTTTGGAAATCATTGACACAATCTCCCATATTGTATAAGAGTATTTTCCTGTTGTAATTATTTCTATATACATCTCTCTTTGTCTTTCCCCATCCAGTTTGCTAATTCTCCCCAAAAGAGATAATATCTCTGTATGTCAGCATCTATTAAAATCTTATTTATAAGCTAATTGCTTAATACCTGTATATTGAATTGACCTGTTGAAAGCTCTCATTTTACAATTGGAGAAACAGGCTCAAATATCTCAAGTGACTCTGCATATCTCATACAACTAGGTCTTCTCACTGCCAGCCTAGTGTTTTTTTACAATCTGATCTCAGGAAAGAGATGGACCTTGAAGCTGCATAGCACAGGGAGATCAGCTCGGTGTTCTGTGACCACCTAGAGTGGTGGGATAGGGAGGGTGGGAGGGAGATGCAAGAGGGAGCAGATATGGGGATATATGTATGTGTAGAGCTGATTCACTTTGTCATAAAGCAGAAAGTAACACACCATTTTAAAGCAATTATACTCTAATAAAGGTGTTAAAAACAACAACAACAACATAGGAGAAAACAGAAAACAGGACATTCCTGGCAAACAAAACAGCTTGAGCAAAGGCACTGTATCAGAAATGGGGTTTCAGTGTTCAGGGGTCCTTTGGAGGACCAGCCTGGTTGCAGTGGAGGGCACACACAATTTTATGGGGCTTGCTAACCTCTCATGAGTCCTGAGAAAAAGAATCAAGAAATTGTCAAAGAGGATAATAAAAATCTTAATTATTTAGCAATTTGTCCAGTACTAAACTCTAAGGTGGGCAACACTAGTGTCATATAAAACGAATGCAAAATTGAACACATCAAAACAAGTAAATGCTTCCTTCTTGCCAAAGTCTCCTTGGAATTACATCACAAACAACCCTCATGATAATAATGAATCGAAGAAGTCTCCTTAATTTATTTCAAAGGCAGATGCCTTTGGATAAGTTTGAGGTCACTAGAGGTCCTTCATGGAGTCTGACCAATCTTAACGGAGCACCCACTTACTCCAGAGGGAAAAGTAGACCGGTGTCTATTAGTCCCTGACTTTCCTGAATCTAGTATCTCAGGACCACGCCTTAGCATTGTGTGTCACTAAATTGAATAGAATGCATTTCAGGGCTTATTGAAAAATGTGCATAAAATCATGGAGGGCTTTCTGGAGGAAGGATGACTTTGGTAACATCTTAAGAATGGAAAACAACTGTTAGAGCCCTTCATTGTCTCCCTAACGGTGGTGTGCAAAGCCCTCCAAATCCACCCCTCCTTAGCCATTCAGTTTTGTCTCCCAACGTTTCTCTTTCATGTCCATACACCCCAATCATACCAAACTGCCCACAGCTCCTTGAGCTATTTATTGCAATTTCACACCTCTGAGTTCTTAAATATGCAAATTTTTCCACCTGATGCACCATTGCCCTCCTTCTTCCTGGGGAGGATGTCTTCTCTGTGTTCAAGACCTGTATGACTATTTCTTCCCCCAACTAAGGTACAGTTGATTACTATTCCTTGTGTCCCACTCTGTATCTTATATCACCTTCCTTATGGCACTTATCTCACTATCCTGAATCCTTTTTTATTTTAATAAGAATTTTCTGTATTTATCCCTAGACTGTGAGCTTAAAGACTAGGCTCCATGTATTACTGGGGACTCTATTCCCACTAAGTCACTGATGCAAAGTAGGTGATCTGTTTGTCAGATGAATGAATGGATTAATGAATGAATGAAAGATGCCAAGCTAATAGTTTAATGCATCCAGGAGCCAGGTGGTTGCATTAGGTAGAATGCAGATGCACTTGGCTGCAAAAAATAGACAAGCCAACTCTATTAGCATAAATGGAAATTGATTCATGCGAAGTTTCTGCAGGGCTGTGAGGCCCAGGGTTGGGTGATTCACAGCTCAGTGATGTTAGCTGGACCTGACTTCTTTCTTTCCTTCTGCTCTGCCTTCTCCTCGCTCCCCCTGGTGGTTACAAGTTGGTTGCCAGCAGCTCCCAAGACCTACAGGCATCCAGATCCACGAGCGAGATGACGTGTCCCTTGGAAAGCTCTTGGAAGAGAAAGGACACATTTCCCCCCAGAAGCCACTAGGTAACATTTTCCCAGTTCTAGTACCCAGTTTGGATTGGGTGGCCACTCCTGAACCAGTAACTGTGGCTGGGAGGTGAGATTTGTTGAGAAGTCACATGCTCTGCCTTGTTTTTTTGTTTCTGAGGGGAAAAAAATGAGAGAGATGTGGATACCCAACAAAATAAGACTATTTTAAAGAAAAGAAGACAGGATTAGGGGGAGGTGATCACAGTGACTAGAATGGGATGGAAAGAATATGCCCAAACACAGACCATTCCTGTGGTCTGTGTTGACCTTGAACTTTTATTCCTTGTTGGGTTGGAATTTGGGGCTCTTGCTTATTGTCTTTTGCCTTATAAAGTGACAGTTTATTAAAAAGAAAAAAGAGAAAAAAACTCCCAACAACAGAATGTGTGTGTGTGTGTGTGTGTGTGTGTGTGTGTGTATCACATATGTACATCTCCAAAGTTTGACCTGACCTTCTGTTCATGATGTGTCTGCCAAGGTAGAGGTGAAAGTCATCTTGAGTCGCTGTCAGGCTGAGGTGCAGCAAAAAGGACCCTCCTCTCCAGAGAAGCTAGTTTGCTGCTCTTGGAATGTACATAAAGGGGACACATTTCTCACTGTCAAATGCCTTCTTCTCCACTCTGCAAAAAATTGCAGGTGCAAAAATCCTGCCCAATCAAGGGAAGCTTCAGCATTTGAATTCTGGACTCACTTGCTGGGATCAGATCCAGGGAGGTCCAGCCCTGTGGAGCCCCACCCTGTACCAGGGGTTTATTCACATTGTCTTCTTTGATCATCCCTGTGGTCACACTAAGGAAAGAGACCTGCAAGGGGATTCACAGGGAAGGCACT
The DNA here is from genome assembly GCF_963455315.2 of Globicephala melas. NCBI lineage: Eukaryota > Metazoa > Chordata > Mammalia > Artiodactyla > Delphinidae > Globicephala > Globicephala melas. The sequence continues at coordinate 107,946,720 of NC_083320.1, read as the reverse complement.
TCTGGAAAACAGGCTTGTTCCAGACACATCACCAATCTACCCCCTTCATCTCCCTCCACCTACATGCTGAAGGTTTCTTTTGACACCTTTCTCTTCTGACCATGCATTTCTTTTCCACTTCATCACAAAAACACAAGCAAACCAAAAACAAGCATGATCAACCAAACAGATAAGTTCCCTCCCACAAAAACAAAGACCAAAAAACAAAAACAAACCAAACTACCACCACCATCAACTCTTGCTGGCTTCACAGTAAGACTATTCAGCATGAATCCAAAGTTTAAATGTTGTCTGGAACAACTTTACATTCATCTCATTGAATTAAAACAAAATTCAAGTCTGTTTAAAAGGCAAGGAAACTTGGACACACCAGGGAAATGTTTTAGTTGACATATGCTCGTCTTAGCCTCTGCCTGAGTAGAGATGTGTGCTGTCTGGTGGGCCCCTGCTCTGTTCTAGTCTTTGATTTTCTCTCCCATGAAAGGAAGAAATTCATTGAGTCAACAAATACTCATTGTACTACGTGGCAGGTACTAATATTAGCTCTAGCAATATAGCTATGGACAAGGTCTTCCTGCACCTGCTCTTCCAGAGCTTAATTCTGGGTGGAAAGATGGACACTAAACCCATGAATCAAGATGTGATCAAGAGAATTTCAGCTGGTGATAATTGCAATGAAGAAAGTAACACAGGGAGATGTGGTAGGAAGTGTCTGGGGTGGAGGGCTAAGTTAGATGAGGTCAGGGAAGACCCTCTGGAAGAAGAGGACATTTGAGCAGAGGCTTACATGATGGGAAGGACCCAGCCATAGGGAGGAATGAGGTAGTGCTTTCCAGGAAGGGAGAAGCAAAGTTGGAGTTTGGAAGTCAAGAGTGAGCTTGGCTTGTTTGAAAAAACCAGAGAGAGTAAGGGAAGAGTGGTGGATGGTTTCTGGATTCTGGTCCTTGCTGATGAGAAACAGCCAAGGAAATAAGCATGTAGGGCAGAGACTACAAGGGTATGAAATGTGGAGTTTTCAGTTGTCCTCCCCAAGGAGTCAAGATGACATTTCCCTCCTGGCACTACCCCATGTGACAATGCACATGGAATATTGCTAATCAGGGAAGCTCACCTGAGCCTTGGTGTCCAGAATCTCTATTAAGGCTCCATCAAGTGGGCATGGTTGGTTGATTGCCCTCATGACTTCAGTCTCTAGCCCCTCCAGAGGCTGACTGATATTCCATGACCAAAAGCCTCCACCTCAAGTCACATTGTTACTATCAGGTGTGGCCAGCCCCACTCTAAATCACATTCTTTTTTTTTTTTTTTATCATTTTTTATTTTTTGTGGTATGCGGGCCTCTCACTGTTGTGGCCTCTCCCGTTGTGGAGCACAGGCTCCGGACGCGCAGGTTCAGTGGTCATGGCTCACAGGCCTAGCTGCTCCGCGGCATGTGGGATCTTCCCGGACCGGGGCACGAACCCGTGTCCCCTGCATCGGCAGACGGACTCTCAACCACTGCACCACGAGGGAAGCCCCTAAATCACATTCTTAGGCTATCCAGTGTGACCCAAGGGCCCCAGGCAAACAAAGACACCACTACCAGGCATATCCCAAGGGCCTGGAAATCACTTCCCAGTAGCGAGGGCAAAGGCCACAGGTATTTTTGTTGAAGATTAAATTTTTGATTGCCCACTCTATGAACATCTTCCACAGGACATAATTTCAGTGGTGCTCAGGCTTCTGGCACACACGTTGTTCTTCTCTTGGTCCTCTGCATCCTTTTGGATGCATTGGGTGAGGCGGGGAGGTCCTTCCCTGCATTGGCAGGCACACAGGGCAGGAGCACCTTCCATCCACTGCAGGTGGGACATTCTCTCACCTGCCAGGTGCAGGCTCCAGAGCAGACATTGGTGCGAGGTTTCCTGGGAGGCAGCCTGGGAACGTGATGGAAATTACCCTTGACAGGTTGTCCTCACACAGCATTCTGCTCAGAAAGGATAGTCTGGAGGGGAAGGCAACAAATTGGCCCTCTCCTACTGTCTCTATGGCAACCACTGTAGTCCAGTACTCTGGGTCCTTCAGATCCATTCCCAAGCTTTATCCTTCCTCCTGACCAAAAAGTTGTCAGCTTTGTTTGAGGGCAGGTGCACTGCTTGTGAATCCCCTCTGGGCCATGACAGTTCAGGCAGGTGCCTTTCCTACTGTGCTGGTAGCTGGCATCTGACAAAGAGAGGGAGGGAGCTGACTTGCCTGTGGACCCACCTGAAATTGGTCCTGTGTCTTATCATGGCTCTGCAGTCCCCATATTAGGACCTCCATCCACCCACCTCACTTTAGACTAAGCTACTTACCTGAATTGGCCCTTCTTTTCAGCCCTGCTCTCTCCTCCTAGATCTATCCAAGTCTGACACAATCTGAGCTATCCCTCCAAGTTTCATCAATAGAGAGTCAGTGTGGTGGGCCAATGGGAATGTGAGATCACACAGTGATCATTGGAAAAACCAAGTCTGCCCATGCTAGCTTAACTCATTTGGAAAATTACTTGGAATCTCTCAGCCTGTTTCCTCCTATCTGAAACATCACAGGCTTCTTATGAAGGAGTCTGTACACACAAGTGCTGAAGGCAGTGATCAATACATTATTAGCTATTATTGTTGTCCTGGTGGCTGCTGTGAGTGTTCAATGAGGGGATACATGTCATTAGTATACAACAGTTGCTCATTGCACACATTTCCTTTCTTGCCAAGGTCTTCTTTGTCCTCTTTGTCTGAAACTGTATATAAGCCCATGTTCCTGTCCTCTGAAGTAAAAGACTTTTGCTTAGTCTCCCACGCCTCACTTGAGTCTCAAAAGGCTGACTCAGGGGTTAATGATCAGGAATGTGAAGATGTAGAAACAAAGAATAGTTAGGCTGGGAAACTGGTAACAATTTAGCCTATAAATCCACCACATAGCAGAGTCACCAAACTCCCAGTTCCCTGAAAGATATAGATGAAGGCCTGATACACATTCCTAAGTTGTTTTTATAGGAAGCTGACCCCTACCAGATGAAAACTGCTGACCACAAGAACATAGACCCTAGACTGATTGAAACCAGAAAGTTGATGATGCTTGAAACTTCACCTTGGTGCCAACCAATCCAAGAATTGTGCACGAGCTGATCATGCACCCTGCAGCCCCTCCCTCCCAGTGCCTTTAAAACTCCTTCCCTGAAAACCATCAGGGAGTTTTGGTCTTTTGAGCATGAGCTGCCCATTCTCCTTGCTTGGTACCCTGCAATCAATGCTGTGCTTTCCTTCACCACAACCCAGCGTCAGTAGATTGGATTTACTGTGTGTGGGTGAGCAGACCCAAGTTTGGTTTGGTAAAAAGCCTAGCTCATCATGCACAGCACTTTGGGAGCTGAATGCACACACACACGCACACACACACACACACACACACACACAATCTTCATTCTCTCATCTCCAACCACAGCACCCTCCTTGCTCTTCCTCAAGTGTCTGAAATGAGCCCATCTCCAGACATTTGTTCTTTTATGTCTTTTGCTTGTAACACTTTTCCCAGGATAGCTGTGTGGATCAACACTTTATTTCAATTGGGCCTGTGCTCAAACACCAGCCCCTGAGAGGTCTTCCCTGACCTCACCACTCTTCCCCTTCCCCTGCTTGTTTTCCCCCATGACATGTATCACTCCTGATGTTATATTATACATCTGATTGTTTATTTTATAGCTTCATCAGAACTTACGTTACATCAGAACAGGTTCTTTGCTCAGTACTCTGCCCTCTATTCCTAGAATAGTGCTAGTTACGTAGGAGGTACTCATCTGATATTTGTTGAATAAACTAAAACATATTCTCTTGCATCATATTCTCATGGTTTTCATGTTTTGTTTACACATACAGGCCTAGAAGATGGTGTCCAGGACTTATCTGTTTTCTGTCTCCACTTAGTACACTGAAAAAGCATTGGTTTATATCCCGCACTCAAGGAAGACATCTATAATTCACTTATATTTATCTACCCATCAGTCTCTTTTTACTGAAAGCAGATTTACTGATGTCTGTGTTGCACTTAGTCCTATGCTTGATTTTCTAGGAACTGAAAGATGATTGAAGTGTCATCCTGCCTTCAAAGAGCTCATAGTTCAGTAAATTGAAATAACACCTCAGAAGAAGAAATGTGTTTTCCATGGTAACTCAGTATATTATATATAAACACATGCACACACATGATGAAAACAGATATTTTAGGAAGCAATGCTCTCTGCTGTTGTCTATTCATTCTTTGGCACTTTTCAAAAATGCTGCTGGCAACTCACTATACTGATTTTATGACTCACTAATGAGTATGACCCATAATTTAAAAAACACAACTGTAATACAACTTAGTTATTTTCCCGGATTACACAGGAAGTTGTGTAATTATTATTTCCCAGATATTCCATATCTGCCTTCTCCACTATGATAATGATATATACTACTATCTTACCCTACACCAAACACTGTTTTAAGCACATTTCATGGACTATCTTGTTAAATATTAATAACAAGACTTCGAGGCTAGGCCTATTGTTAACCCCATTAAACCAACTGGAAGATAAGCCCAGAGAGATTAGAAAGTCATATTTTTGTTGTTGTTTTTTTTTTTTTGGCCACGCCCTGCGGTATGCGAGATCCCGGACCAGACCAGGGATCGAACCCCTGTCCCCTGCAGTAGAAGCATGCAGTCTTAACAACTGGACTGTCAAGGAAGTCCCTAGAAAGTCATCTTATCTAAAATCTTACAACTGGTGAGAGGCAGAGAGCTGGCATCTGTCTTTGGAGCTCTGCTCTTAACCACTACACCACATTGATTCTCTAGAGCCACTGGACTTGGTCAAGGTCCATATCTGTTTTCACCTGTATGCCCAGATTTGAAAGCTCCCAATTCCCCTGGGCTTTCTCCCCCTTTTAGTGATGTTATTTCTCCATCTCATAGTGTAGTATGATAAAGTATATATCTGATCTTTGCGCCCAGTTCCTGGCACAGAGCTTCAAATGCCCTTGGAATTTCTTAAGTTACTAGAGTGTTATGCTAATGAGGTGACTCATGGTGTATTCTTAGATGGCTTCAGGATGCTGGGTGCTCATCAGAAAGACCTACTTCATAATTAGAGGGTCGTGGCCACCTGGTCTTATGCACCTTGTCTTATGCACCTGGTCTTATGCACCTTGTTCATGAGAAGCTGCCTGCCATCTCCATATGAGACTGGTCTCACTACAGGTCACTATTTTTTTTGTCTGCTGAGTTTTCTGATTTTTAAAGAGTGTTTATATCATTCATTGATGGAGAGTACAGAGGTTAGATTTAGCTCTCAAGTGGGCACTATGTCTTTAAAATCCAGAAAAATTTCCTTAACCTGGATTTGTGTCTTCTCTTGGGACATGAGCGCTGGCAACTCTGGGAGCACACTTCCTCAACTCCAACAATGGACCAGACCAGAAAGTGCCTCCACACACAGCTCACACTTACTCTCACGTCCCCTGTCCCCACCACCCTTCACTGCCTCACCTCAACTCTACTGATTCACATTAGCTGCCCAGCTTCAGCCTTTCTTTACATCAATGTTATCTCCCACCTTTTCTGTCCAGAATGTTAAGTGGAAGTGGAATCCAGGAAGTTTCATTCTTTTCTTCCACAGTCATTCATTTGTTTATTCAACAAATAAAGATTGAGTGCCTGCATGTGCAGAACTATTCTAGATGCATGGATGTATTTTAACACGAGTATTTAAATATGAGAAGCCCGCACGCTGCAACGAAGAGTACCCCCCACTCGCTGCAACTAGAGGAAGTCCATGCACAGCAATGAAAACCCAACGCAGCCAAAATTAAAAAAAATAATAATTAAATTAAAAAAATTTAAAACTTATGTTTAAAAAATAAATAAATAAATGACCTAACTGCCTCTTTACTGCACTCCTCCTCATTAGGGGGGACGCCCACACCATTTCTTTCTGGGTGTACATCTCTGCCTTGCTTCTATCTTAACTAAACAACTTGTTTCTCTGTGTGCTCTCCCACTTGTTGTTGTGCTGTGTCTCTAATAGTAAACTTTGTACCTGTTTTTACAGTTTTTGCCTCTGTGAGAAATGCATTTTTCACTGGGGGCAAGAGCCAGGGAAAAATAACTTCTAGCCTCTAGCCCTTGACTATCTGTTGGCTAGGATTCCTGGTTTTCATCTAAGCTACCCAGGTTCAATTCCTGGACAAGGAATTAAGACCTCGCTTCATGCCACTGCTCACAGCTGCCTCTCTGAGATCAACAGTAGAAGACGGGAAGAAAGTCAAGTGATGTGAGCATTGTACCCAGGTATCACAGTGATGCAAACTTCTACTGGATTCCAAATCATCCCTGCCTCCTATCAACCCCAGGGTGTATAGTCCCTCTTCCACAATTCATTAGCTTTTGACCTGAAGCACAGATACCTTAGAGACTGAAAGTTAGTGAGAATATTTGACATTTTTATAATTCCATGACCAAAGCAGACCTTTCAGGACAAAAGTTAAATTGTTAGTTTTACCCCTGAGGCCTTGAGGATTTCATAAGAATGTGAAAAAATGAATCCCATGACTTATATCCTCCTCAGAAGAAACATTTCCCCTCCAAGCTATTTTGTGACATTCTAGGAGATGGAAGGGGATAAAACAAAACTTCTCTTGAGATGGTCAAAATAAAATTAATTCCTATTTTCAGGATGAGGTTGAGAAAGCACAATGGAAAATTTTCTCACTGAGCCCAGAGGCTGCTTGGTCTCTCTGACGATTTGTAGGAAGTTGTTACCTTCGTACACATTTATTTGTGCCCTCGTGCACAAGGGGCTGTGTCTGGTGCTGGTGCTTTGATTCTGACAGCAGTGAGCCTTGGTGGGGAGAGAAGGCTTCCCCAGCACAGCAGGACACAGGCAGCCCAGCTTCTTGGGGGAAGATGACTCCACAGAGTGTCTTGAAGAAGATGGCTTTACCAGAGTGGAAAAGAGGTTACAGGGCTTTTCTGGAAGAACAGAGAAAAGGAGGGAGACCAGAGCTTCTGCTTTCAGGTCGGGTGTATTTGCGACAGCTCCAACTCTGACAAGAGAACTAGACATTCTATCTACCAGCAAGATATTTTGGTGGCTTCAGAAGCCCACGAGCTACCATCTGTAGCCCTCGTGGCCAATCACAGTCACTTGAGACACAGTGTATGCTCTTGCCTGCCCTCTTTTGTAATGTGAACTTTGTAGATTTGTGTTCTTTTCTTTCTTTCTTTTTTTTGTTATCTAGATTTAAGTGTTTATATATTAAAAAAATACACAGTTCCTGCCTTGCAATTACTTGTGTTGGTGCTTTGTTTGCATACTAGATTGTAAACTACTAGAGGGCAAGGGCCATTGTTTATGCATCCTTGCTTCCCCCGTAACATCTGAAAGCATTATACAGAGCACTGCATCTGATGGCATGGGCCAGAATACAAGATTTGAAGCAGGAAGGGCTGGGTGTGCTTCTGGTTTTATCTCCTTCTTGCAGTGTGACCTTGTGCACCTGACCTAACTTTTTTGAATTTCAGTTACTTTATCCCAAAAGTGAAGATACCAAATTCAGCTACTACAGGGCATTATTGTTAGGATGAAATGGCATAAATGATAATAAATGGATAAGTTAATATTTGGAGGTTAAAATTTGATCAAAGTCTTAGGTTTAGACTATGTTAAACAAAAAGCCATAATTTCCTAGTTGTAGATCATTAAGTTTCACTAGGAATGAGGTGAAATAAGGACTCAACAGGCATTCAGACTGGTGTCCTACTTTGAATCTTTCACTTTTTATTGGTAACTTAGTCAAAATCACAGTATCTGTACTTACCTATCACAATATTATGTACCAAATAATGTACCTAAAGATGTTCCTGTAAAAGAAGAGATCGCATAGGTAATTGCCCACTCTGGTTCCATACTTCTGTTCTGTTTCCACTTCTGTGCAATTTGTCTGCAGAGATCTAGACTTACATTTTAATTGGAATCCTGTGAATATTAATCACATATATATGATTACTGTGACACTGTATATTATATTAGGATGTAAGCTCCTTGAAGGTAGTAATTTTTGCCTGATTGTTTTATTTCTGTGTCCTCATCACTTACAATGGCTTCTGACTTATGTGTTCAATGAATATTGAATGAATGAGTGAATGAATGAGTGCCTTCCCAGTGTTCAACCAATCATAGTGATTCCTTTGGATGCTAAGGCAGCTTGGATTCGGCATTGTCAAGGGCAGGTAAAATGAATGAAGTTTGGTTGTCCAATGTGCTTGCCTCTTGCAGTTGAGTTAAGTTGATACCTGAGGCATCTCCTGGAGATTATGTCAAAATAGCTAGTTTCCTAGGCAGACAGGCAAGGCTCATAAATCTGCTCCATGCATTTTCACTCTCTTTAACAACAACAAAAATTCATTTTGAGATAAAATGTCCTGAAGACATCTTCAGTAATATACATCACCAAAATGGAGAGAGTCAAACGCATCACCTCAATCCTGGGAGGCATATTTCATTGCTAGTTAGTGTCAAACATTATCTCATTTGTCAACAAAGCAGTGTGGGGAATAAATACTACCAGGCAGAACATGGAACATGTTCTCTTTTTAACCAGGAGAGTATGTGTTTAGAAGGAAGATGAGTCTAGCAATGGGTGAGTTTATCACTTCCTATCAATGAAATTCGATAGGACACGTGCTCAGACCTTGACTGAGATACCATGAAGCTGACATCTGATTAGTACACTTTTTTCTAGTGATAGTAAACAGTTGCATTTCAATTACTCTGAAAACACCACAACAAACACAGAAAACATGTACTTTCAAAGGGGTTATATATTCTTTGTCTCACATATAACTGAAAAAAAAAAAAAACAACTGTGAATTATGCTGGGAAATTTGTTGCTGGCTTTATTCAAAGTGTTCAGTGAAGGTCAGAGAGAATCAAGACTGTACTTACAGGATGAACATTTATTTGTAAAGAAGGGGAAATGTGGGTACAAGACATGAATTGTATTTTTACTACTTGGGAGGGCGAGTTGGTCTACCTTTTTTCTTCATTTAAAAGTTTCACGCCGTTTCCTAAGCATGTTGTATGTTTGTAAGGATTTTAGGAGTCAACTTCCATGACAAATCTTGTTGAGTTTGTAATTACTCTTAAATTATAGACAAAGTTGGATATTATTTTTAAAAATTCTCTCATATTTATTCTAGTAATTTACAATTTCTTTAACTTTGATTCATACAAAAAGTAAAGTAGGCATCTATCTTCCATTACTTTCCAGAAGGTCAGCCATTTGTCGAAACACCAGGTATCAATCAATCCATCTTTATTTAACTGGTTTGACCTAACATTATATCTTTTACTAAATTTTATCTTATTTTTGAACTCTCTTTTCCATTTCATTGATGTATGTCTTCTATTTATGTGCCAATATTAAGCTTGTAATTACTATACTTTATAATACTTGTGATCTTCTTCCTTAGAATTATTTGGGATATAATTTTATGTTTGCTTTTTCATATAAAGTGTTGAATTAGTTTGCTTTTACTAACTCTCCTTCCCTTTTAAAATGTCAAAATCATATAAATATACATTTATAGATTTACAGATAGGATGTTGACAGCTTTACAGATTTATATAGATTTATTTATGAATTTATAAAGAGTCTTCATAGCTTTATAATATTGACTTTTTCTCCTCAAAAATAGAGTATGACTTTCCATTCATTAAAATAGTTTTTTTTCTAATTCTCACTAGCATTCACAATTTTTTTCATACAGTGCTAGCATATTCCTTGTTAACACATATTTTTATTCTTTGTTGCTATTATAACTGCAGTCTTTTTCTCATTATATTTTCTAAGTGGTTAATCATTTTAGAGTGGATCACTATTTAATTTTAAATGTTCATTTGTAATCAACCATTTTACTGGGTTCTTTTTTAGTTCTTAATAGTGTTCAGCTAACTTTCTTGGGCCTTCTAGACATGCTCTATTATCTTTAGAAAATGACAATAATTTTGAATCCTTTCCAACCTTATGTGTCATATTTCTTTTTCTTGCCAACTTGTACTGGCTAAGACCTCCAGAATAATGATAAAAATAGTGAAGAGAATGGCCAATATTGTTTTACTCCTGATTTTAGTAGGGATGCTTTCAGTGTTTCACCATTAAGCATTATGCTGGCTTTGGCTTAATTATTGGTACTTTATTAAGAGCTTTATTTTAATTTTAAAATAAGGAATAAGTATCAAATTTTATTGAATATTGTTTGTCCAGTAGGTACAGAAATATTTATGCCTTTTCGGTTACTATGATGAATATTGTATAAGGCATTTGGTGGCTATATATTCCTGTATTAATGTCCTGTAGGATTTCTTATTAATATATCATATAGGACATTTACAATCTTTATAATCTATTTACAATAATGCAACTTATTAGTGAATTTTGTCTATGTCTTATGTCATTTTATGTCATCGTACTATTTTTGGTCATATTTTCATATCCAGAGTATTATGGTTTTGTAAAACTAATTTGGGAACTTTTGGTGTTTATGCTCTGAAAAAACATTTGAAAGCACTTGGGCAATCTGTTAGCTGAAACATGGATAGAATTCATCTGGAACCTGTGATGCCTGGTATTATTTATCATGTTCCTTTGCACCCTGTATTCCTGTTCATTTAAGCTTAACTCTAGAGACTTTATTAAATTTACATTTAATTTTACTTTTACAAGACTACTTCTTAAGAGTTGCAGGGTACTTCCATTAGAATGGCCTGATTTTCTCTCTTTTTATGATATTAGTAGCCATTGATAATCATTGTCTAGACCCATTAATTAATTGGGATTTCAATTATTGATATCATTATTCTATCATTTATTCCTTGTTTATTTGATGGAATAATTTCATAAACAGGCAACTTCTCTTATCAATATTTGGTTATTGTGAGTTATAGTTCATATAGTAAATATAGTAAAGTAAGATTTTTCTTTTTACCAGTTTTCAGAATAATGAACTGTTTCCTTAGTGATGGCAGGTGTTTTGTCTGTTTTGTTGTTGCTGCTTTTGTATCTTTATGAACTCCTGGATTTAGACTTGATGTGCGCAGTTATTAATGTAACTTGGTCTGTGAATCCTTTTCACAGAGACTTTCTAGTATTTGATATTTTTCTTGCTTTCTGATAGGAAAAACTGTTATATAGCTTCATCTTGTACATTTTCTTTTGCTTTAGATCTGGAATCCAGAGTCATTTTCCCATAGTCCTGGTTTATCTCAGTAAGAAGGTATTTACAGAAAATACTCTGTGCATGAGGTGTGTTACTGTCACTGGACAATTATTGTTTTTAGGACTTTTCAGTGTATAGAGTAACAAAATTTTTTAAAACATTATGTTGTAAGTTCATACTGAAACTTCAAGCTATAATTATTATCTGTCATAATTATCAATTTTCCCTATTCCATACCACACACACACGCCAGTTTCATAATGACAATATTAACACCACTAGCAGAGAGCTTTACATGTATGTGGCAATTTGGGGCATCCAGAACTGTGAGAATATAAATTTCTGTTTTTTAAGCTACCAAGCCCATGATAATTTGTTACAGTAGACACAAGAAACTAGTACATGTTTTTTTGCACTTTTCAGCTATTCGGAATAATGCTGCTATGAACATTTGCTTACACATTTTTGTGTTGACATGTTTTCATTTCTCTCATGTACACACTTTTGTGTCAACATGTGTTTTCATTTTTCTTCCCATATATCTGGGAGGGTAATTCTTTATTTATCATTTCTTTTAGCTATGTGAATATATTTAAAATAACTGCTTTGAAGTCTCTGTCTACTAAGTCCCAAATCTGGCTCCTCTCAGTAACATTTTCTGTTGGGCACTTTTTTTCTTGAGTATGTGGTATACTTTCCTATTTCTTTGCATTTCTCATAATTTTGTTGTCCTTGTTGTTGTTGAAAACTGGATATTTCAGATAATATATTGTAGTAATTCTGGTCAAATCCCTTCCCCATCCAGTTTTTAGTACTCTTATTTGTGGGTTTATTTTTTCTGTTATTTATTTTCCTGTTGCTGCTTTTCTGTTTAAGAAATTACCTGGACTAATTCTGTAGAGTCTGTATTCTCTGCAGTTGAAGCCACTGAGTTCTCTGCTACTTTCCTGAAGCTTTTGTTCTTATTTTTATGCTTAATTTCCTGGGATTTATCCCTAAATCAGTATAATGTAGTAGTCAGCCATTTTTAGGTAAGAAGATTTCCTCAAATGCCTTTCCTATTGGTCTTCCTCCCTTTGCTAAGGGGAGCTGTGTAAGAGGGCAAACCTTCAAACTTCAGACAGTCTACACGATAGACCTAGTTTTCACTTCCACCACGTGCAGGGCTTCAATTTCGTCCAGAGGAAAGTGCTCTTATTTTTTTACCATGTTTTTCCTGGGCATGTGCACAGCCTCCTGTGTGAGCACCAATTTTGAGATCTGCAGGAATGTCAGAGCTTTTCAAATTCCCTATGTTCATCTTGTTTTCCATAATTCCCTTTTATATTCCTGGCTGGACTGTTGTTTACTACTGACAAAGCAAGTCATAGCCTTAGGCAGCTACAATGTTGTCAAGAGATTGATATTGCTTTGGTAGTCCCCTAAGGGTAAGGTTTTTTTTTTTTTTTTTTCTTCTTAATGAGCTGAGCACTGAGTTGAATTGAATACCCACAGTACCTGGGCATAGAGAGTTTTCTGGTAGTTGGAAGTTCATATAATGTATTTACTGTGCTCTGAAGATGGTGCTTTTAATGGGATATCAGAAACGTTCAGTCATCCTGTTTGGCTGCAAGAATATTGGCTTTCCATAGCTACCACACTACTGAGCAGAGCATGACAGGTTATGGAAATAGACCCAAGTTAAACGGAGGTTGTGTTATGAAGGTTCAGTAGTTTCTTTTAGATAAATGATTTTCAGTTTGCTGTAGCTTTGGTTAATTTCCAGAGTTCTGAAATACTTATTGGTTAGTTTTGTTAAAGCAGACGGGTAGCTAGATATGAACAGAGAAAGGGGGCAGGGGCTAGGTGACGGGAAACCACACATCTTGTAAACAACGGGGGTCCTTGGGCAGACAAAGAAAAGCAGGAGCCTCCAGACTGACAGGAAACCGCACATGTTGGGGTGATCAGTGTCCTGGAGGAGGACATAGAAAGGTGGGAAAAGGCGGGAATCTCCGGTGTCCAAATGTAATTTTTGCTCATTATGCTGTCATTACAATAAAATTAGCCTTGCAGATTGGAAGTTCCCATCATGCACCAATGCCATGACACTTCCAATAAAGACTAAATAAAGACAAAAATCCCTCTGCTCCTTGGGAAGGTGAAGCTGGGTTGAAAATCAGAGAATAAAACCCCCAAACACCCCATCCCCAATGAATATGCCGCCTCTTCATTTCTATGCTGCCTCTTTCATTTCTTCATTTCTTTGCCCCACATAACCTGCTTGGCAAAGAAACTCAGGGCAGCTATTCACCTGAGACTGCCTGCCCTTCCCTGGAGAGTATACTCTTGCTTAAATAAATCTTCATTTTACTTTCTTGACCTCCCTGTCTCCTCTCTGAATTATTTCTGTGATGAGACAAGAACCTACCCACCAGGAACATCTTTGTTTTGCCAGTATTTTAGTTTTCATTGTTTTTGCAGGAAAGCAGTCCACTGAGGTTATCACTCCACTATCCTGTCAATCACTCCCAGCTATTTTTGACAGTTAAGCTAAATCCTCAATGTCAAAGCATATTATCAGTACTAACTTTATTGTATTCCTTATAATATTTACTTCCATGGGAAAATACATCTTTCATGTTTACAACATTTCTTGATAATGTAGTTTAAGTCATTTACGCTGTCCGAAGCTCATTCCTTAGATTCTTCAGGAAAGAATCATGAAAGCAATATTCTCTGTATTTTTGTGTAGAAATATGACTGTGACTGTGACTTTTGTACTTGAATATCAGTTTGACTGGTTATAAAGTCCCTGGTTTATATTTAATTTTCTTGAATATCTTAAATGTTATGTGACATAAAATGTTGCTATCAAAAAATCTGATGGCCCTATTTTTTTCCCTTATAATTTACTTGGTCATTGACAAAAGATGCTTTCTTTTATGTATTATAATAATTTTAGTTTCATATGTCTCAGTGTTGGTTGTTCTGGATAGATTTTCACAGGTATGTGGCATTCTATTTTACTATATAGAGTCAAGTAATATTTGAATTCAAAGAGTTCTCTTGAATTATGTTTTTAGTTTTTGTTTCATTCATTGCTTTTGCTTTCTTCTTTGAGAACTTCAAATCTACATATACTGAATTTCATTTGCCTCTTTTCTGTATCTTTCACTTTCTCTTGAATCCTTTTTGGGTCAACTTAATTTTTAAAAAGAATTTAAATAATGTCCTCTTTCAATCACAAATCATAATCTCTTATGCTTATTTATCTTGTATTCTCTTTGTCAATTATTTATTTCTGAGATTTTTTTCTTCTTTAAAAACTTTCCTGAATTCTGTCACCTTTTTTTTCAAATCATCCTTTACTTAATCACCACATTTTTGAATATTTTCTAACTGTAATGATTTTCTTCCAATTTTTTTGAGATATAATTGAAATACAGCACTGTGTAAGTTTAAGGTGGACAGCATAATGATTTGACTTACATACATCATGAAATGATTATCACAAATTTAGTGAACATCCATCATCTCATAGAGATATAAAATTAAAGACATAGAATAAAAAAGTTTTCCTTGTAATGAGAACTCTTAGGATTTACTTTCTTAACTTTCATATATGACATACAGCAGTGTTAATTATATTTATCGTTTTACATTACATCCCTAGTATCTATTTATCTTAATAAATGGAACTTTGTACCTTTTGACTGCCTTCATCCAATTCCCCCTCCCTCCACCCACCACCTTTGGTAACCACAAAGCTGATCTCTTTTTCTATGAGTTTGTTTGTTTGCTTGTCTGTTTTTGAAGTAAAATTGACCTACAACACTATGTTAGTTCCTGTTACACAATATAGTGATATGATATTTATACACTTTTCAAAATGATCACCATGATAAATCTAGTTACCATTTGTCCCATACAAAGATATTACATCATTATTGACTATATTCCCCACACTGTACATTTCATACCTTTGACTCATTTATTTTGCAACTGGAAGTTTGTAACTTAATCCCTCTCACCTATTTCTCTCCTCCTCTGCACTCACTTCCCTTCTGGCCACCACTTATTTGTTCTCTGTATCTATGACTCTGTTTCTGTGTTGTTATGCTTGTTTATGGTTTAGTTTTTTGAATTTGACATATAATTGAAATCACACAACCTTTGTCTTTCTCTGTCAGATTATCTCACTTAGCATAATACCATCTAGGTCCATCCCTGTTGTTGCAAATGGCAAGATTTCATTCTTTTTTTTATGGCTGAGTATTATTCCATTGAATATGTATACAGCATCCTCTCTACCTATTCGTCTATTGGTAGGCACTTGGGTTACTTTCATATCTTGGCTATTGTAAATAATGCTGCAATGAACATAGGGGTGCATATATCCTATCTAATTCATGTTTTCATTTTCTTTGAGTAAATACAGGAGTGGATTTTCTGGATTGTGTGGTAGTTCTATCTTTAATTTTTTGAGGTCCAAGTGTAATTTATGTTGCCTTTGTTTAATGTCTATCCTCCTCTTAATTTCTTTTGATTCATTTTCTGAGCTCATCTTTCTGGGGTGTTTTAATTAGTTGAAAGTTTCCTATACTTTCGAAGAGAGAAATGCAGCAGGATAGCTTTAACAGCTTTATTTCTCTGGGAATTCCATTTCTTTGTTTCACAAAGAGACAAAAAAAAAAAAATGCTTTCTGAGATCTGCCTTCTTGGCTCCCATTCCTGTTTCTATTGGGATCTTCTTTATCATTTCCTTCTGTTGTTTAATGGATTCTGTCCCTGGAAGTTTCTTCTTATAAGAGGGATTTAACCTGGAATGGAGATTTGCTTTTTTTTTTTTTTTGCGGTACGCGGGCCTCTCACTGTTGTGGCCTCTCCCATTGTGGAGCACAGGCTCCGGACGTGCAGGCTCAGCGGCCATGGCTCACGGGCCCAGCCGCTCCACAGCACATGGGATCCTCCCGGACCGGGGCACGAACCCGTGTCCTCTGAATCAGCAGGTGGACTCTCAACCACTGCGCCACTAGGGAAGCCCCAGATTTGCTTTTTGAATTTGGAGATTTCATAAAACCTATATTGTTCCAGTATTAAGGTTCTCTGTTAGTAATCTGAATCAGACATTTCAGGGATTCCTCAAAATTTTGACTTCTCTTCTTAGTTGATTTGTCATACTTTGCAGTGAATATTTGTTGTCAACTTTGGAGTTTGTCTGTTTTCAGGGTCATGATAAGCCATGTTGTCTTTCTCTATGTGGTTCTTGTAGGTGTTTGTGGTGTTTCCTTCCTCCTGTTTTAGGGTCTACAGGATACCTGCTTACTGGATTTTGTCGTATACGTTTACTGTATGTTTTTATTTAGTTTATTCTGGTTTCCGTGTGTGTGTGTGTGTGTGTGTGTGTATTTCAAAGGAATAAGAAAAATTAAAAAAAATATATTGCCATTCCCAACATTTTCCTGAAATCCTAATGATTATATTTTCACAACCTAGTTTATTTCATTTGTTGTTTTATAATTTGTTATCAAATATTTTGTATCTTTTGCTTGAGTTCTTGCATTATAGAAAGCATATATTATATTTTTCCTTTTGTAGAGAAATATTAATCACAATTTTCATCGTGTAGATTGTGTAGTGTGTCTGGTGTATATTAATCAATTGTCTGGGTAGTCTTTCCCTTTCCTCCTTTTTAAATTTTAATATTTGTAATTGGTATGTTAATATTTCCCTTTCAATTCTCACTTATATCTTAAAGAATAGAGAGGAAGAAGATGGTGGAAATTAAGTCTTAATGGACTTTTTGAAAAAAATATAGTCCTAAGAAGATACTGGAAGTATTTATTGCAGAAATTCAGCAATTTGAGGGACACTTTCTTGTCCATAAGAAGTTCCTCAAGCATGACTTACCTGGGGAATAATTATAATTATAGAGTACAGAGTAAAGTGATTGTATTTGTGTGATTTAACCTGTACTTCTCTTGGCTTGACAAAGATCAAATAGCTGCATAGTTTTTTGTCATCCACAATGTTCCTTCCATCACTCCATGTCAACGGTGATTTTTTTCCTTGAATACCTGGTAGCTTCTTGTCTAGCACCACATTAACTGCCATTCTATGGGTGTCAAACAAGGTTCAGGAATAATTTCTAGATTGTTGGACCACTTAATTTTCTTGTTTCAATTAAAAGAGGAATGATTTTTTTTTTCCTTGGGGCATAAAATACTTTTTGCAGACTTTCAATTCTTTCATAGACTTGAAGAGACCAATATTTTCATTAGCCCATATCATCCTGGACCAATATTTACAGTATTGGCATGGTTTGTTCACACATTGTACTTTGTGATTTTAGGCATTTCCTATTTTAATTGTTATTATCTGTAATTGTTTTTCTTTCTTCCAATGAGACCAATATTTTCATTAGCCCATATCATCCTGGACCAATATTTACAGTATTGTCATGGTTTGTTCACACATTGTACTTTGTGATTTTAGGCATTTCCTATTTTAATTGTTATTATCTGTAATTGTTTTTCTTTCTTCCAAGTTTATTTATAAGAAGATATTTTTATTCTGCTATCTTCAACCAAGGTTATCAGAATATATTCCACAGAATATATTCTTTTGCTATCAACATTATCATCAGCTTTATCTGGTGTAGGAATCACTTTGACTTTTGTCCTGCAGTGGATTTCTTTGCCAAGGATAGCATATTGAACATAGAAGAGCTTTATGCCCTTCCTATGAAAATTTTCTTTTCTATTCTTTTAAATAAATCTGATACATCTTTTCTTTTTTATTGCTAGGGAAAATTAGTCATATAGCTTTCATTCAGCTTTTATTTTATTTTTTTTATTATTATTATTTTTTGGCAGTACACGGGCCTCTCACTGTTGTGGCCTCTCCCGTTGCAGAGCACAGGCTCCGGATGTGCAGGCTCAGCAGCCATGGCTCATGGGCCCAGCCTCTCCGTGGCATGTGGGATCTTCCCAGACCGGGACACGAACCCGTGTCCCCTGCATCAGCAGGCGGACTCTCAACCACTGCGCCACCAGGGAAGCCCCAGCTTTTCTTTTATTGACTCCTTACTATGCACAAAGCACTAGTTTAAGTACCAGACAAGAAAACCGTTGTCTTCATGGGCTTTCATTTCAGTGAAGGATGAAAACTAAACAAGTCAGCCTGCATGACTTCCACAGGTCTCCATGGTAAGTGTTTCTTAAACTGCTAACCTTAACTGCCTTCAAATTCTATTATTTTCTTTTTGAACTTTAGTCTTATCAGGGTTTTATTTACTAAGATACTACTTTTCATAATTAATTACAAATACTTTTGAACATTTTATAATGTACCTTTCAGAAACAGATTGAACATGTCAGGGCTCCAAGGTGACATAATTTAAGCTTGTATCAGAGTACAGATACAAGAATATGTACTAAATCTAAGACATTTAAAAAGAGAAACACTGAAACAAAATGAAGCAGGTTGTGTGATATAGGTCACTTGGCATTTAACTCAAAAGGACATTTTACAAGCTGGTTAAAGGTGAATCCTGTATCTACAGAAATATTGACTGCTTCTCATATCAACCATTCATCAGTATGTCCAGAGGTTTCCAACAGAGAGGTTGCAATGAATTTAACTTTCCTTCTGTTCAGATTGCTAGCACAGAATCAATGGAAACCAATTGCTCTTTGTCAGAGTATAAGATAATGAAATAACTGAGAGTTATAGTGATCTTCAGTCAACTGGTTAATTATTAGTATTTTGGTTACTTTTTAATTTTGAATTTTCTCTGGAGTGAACTCTTGCTCTGTATTTTCCTCCAGTGAGATGCTCTACCTTAGTGATTTCCAGAAGGTAAGAGTAAATCAAACCAATTATAATGAGTGCTCTTTTGAGCCCAGAAATCATTAAAGACAGCAAAACGGAAACTTTCTCAGGTCTATCCTGAACTCCTATCTGCTCCGTCCACAAGCTCTTGCGTGCCTGTTTTTATAATAGGCTTATTATCAAATCTGGTAAATAGACATTTAGCTTCAATAAATTCCTGTTGTTCACTCTACTGTGTTTATCTAGTAAACTAAAGAACTGAGCTGATTAAAAATTTGCTTAGGTAGGTACGTCATAATTTCCTTACCAACATTTTTTTCCTACTTTGGCTCAAATTCCCCTTAAGCAGGCAGGCCACATATAGGCAGTTGGATGTCATGTGCTTAGGGTTGAAGAGAACATTATAGAAAGAGACATCAAGCTGGTATGGGGACTAGGAAGTGCAGTGGTCACAGATAGTAGCAAACATCAAGTCAATGCCTTAGAGTAAGTTCCCTGAAAATAGACTATGAGATGGGAATGGCATGCAAAAAGCTTTTTTTGTGGTGTGATCACAGAAGATAAACCTCTAGTGAAGTGAGAAGTCAGAATTAGACAAAGGGAAAAGCTGACTTGCAATGTGGTCTCAACTAAGGCCCCAGTCAAGCCAAGGAAGCTCTTGAGCTGGGACAAGTCTTCACACGGACCAGATCTTTGTTTCCCTATATCAGGCTCCTTGGTGGTGGTGTAACGTTGGACATGTAGTTTCCTTTAGCTAAGAGTAATGCCCAGGAATAGATATAGCTGTGAACTTTCAGTGTCTAGTATTCACAGCAGCTGGGATGTGTGTATTTGGATTATAGAAGGCATCTGGTTGGAGCACCAGAGAATCCATCACAGTCAGTAAATTAGGCAGGCTTAAAGTTAGGGAGTGTACAGTTGTGTTTTTTATGCCACTAGAAGTGCAGTGATTAAACAGTAGCACTGCTAAGCTCTTACAGCCATAAGGGAAAATTTAATGGTATAATGACATCCATGTTTCTTCAAAATGAGTGTTTTTCAACCCAGACCCCAAATAGGCAATGGTGCTTCCCATAAGAAAGTACGAACTATAATCCTTTGTATCACCCCAAACTGAAGATAATGGAAGTCAGAGCAACAATTACTTGGGTAAATGGGCAGGGAGAAAAATAACACAGAACCAAGACACACAGAGAAGGATGTTTTTGCCTTTCCTGGGTATTAAGTAAAGCAGGAAGCTGACTTTTCACAAAGCATTTGGAGGAATCCAACTACTATCAGAATATTGATCATAAAAATTAGAGTCTATAAGTTATCTTTGGATTTTCCTTCTCCAGTAAGAGCAGAGAGCTGGTTATACGGCAATGCTCCTACGAAGAACAGCTACAGAATATAAACAAAACACAAAATGAATCTCTTTGAAGGTACTAGAGGACTACTAAGGCAGCCAGAACTTAAAAAGCCAGGACCTGAGAGAGAAGGAAAGCACATTGAGATGGGTCCACATTCCAGAGGGATTTTCCCATTGAGGCATTGGACAGGTCATAAGTGGAGTGGGGCCCAGAGGCTCAGAAGTCAAGGAGAAAGCAATGAATTCTGGTTGGGAAACTGACCAGATTCTTATATAGTCTCGTGAGTCTGTGAAATTAAACTTGGACTCTGGACTCAAAGTCAATCATTTGAGGATAAACCAAGATACCAGAGAAAAAGGAAGTATATTGAGATGCACAAAATCATCTGCCTATTCTTCCTCTTAATATATGTGCTTATCTTTAGGTAGAGGGGTTAGGAAGGCAAGAGGACAGCACAACAGATAAATAAATAGGGGGATCAGCAGAATTCTTAGCTGTCCCCTGAGCTAAGGAGATAAACAGGAATTCTGGACCCACTAAAGAGATGGAACTCTGGTAAATACCCCACTTTCAGGCATAGGAATAAGGCTGAATTCCAGTAATAGGAGTAGAGATATAAACCAACTCTCAGAAAACTCTGAAACCCACGTTCAAACAAACCCAAACTAGACTAGACCAAGTTTATCTCCCCAAGATTGATCCTTTGTGGGAGGAAGAGAGTATCAGCCAGAACTTTAAGTTATCTGTGTAAATTTTACTGCACAATGTGTGACATTCAATTAAAATTACCAGGAAAACCATGGGTCTGGACTAAGTTGTCTAAAAATGGGGAGAAAATTCCATGTAAACAGACCCATATGATACCTCAGTTATCAAAATGGTCAGAGACAAGCTTTAAAATAACTGTAATTAATATGTTCAACAAAATAGATGACAAGTAGGAGAATTTCTACAGAGACTTGGGCTTCATAATATGAGACAAAAAGAAATTAGAGAGATGAAAAATATAATATATGAAATTAAAAACCCATTATATGAATTAAAGGCAAATTAAAAAATAAACAGCAAAAGAGAAGGTTGAGAAAACTATAGAATAGAAAGTATCTGAATTGAAACATGGAGAGAAAAAAATAATAAAATGCAGAAAAGAATAGAGATGACACATGGGAAACAGTGAAAATGATTAATATACATGTGACTGGAGTCCCAGAGAAGAGGAGAGTGAAAATGGAGCACAAGCAATATTTGAGGAGATACTAGTAAACAATTTGCCCAAACCATTTAAAGACATCAAACCACATATATAATAAGATTTACAAACACTAAGCAGAATAAATGCAAAGGAACACATAACTAGGCACAGCAGAAATGAACTGCTAAAAATCAAAGTCAATGAAACAATTTTAAATGAAATAGAAAAAATACAGCATATTACATCCAGAAAGCAAACAGGTGTTTTCTAAATAGAAATTACTGAAGCTAGAGACATGGTACATGGAACACCATTTAAAAAGTGTTAATATAAAATAAATATCAACATATTTTATATCCAACAAAAATATCCGTCTTTAGACAAACAAAAACAGAAAATTCATAACCAGATCTGAATTAATAGAAATTCTAAAGGGAGTTATTTAGTCAGACGAAAAATAATTCTAGATGGAAGTAAGTAAATACAGAAATGAACAAATAGTATCTGGAAAAATACATATGGAGAAAGTAAATCTAAACATATTGATTATAGAAAACAATGTCATACACATATTTAATGTCAATGTACAATTAAATACATAAAAATAATAATGCTAAATTTGTTTAGGGAGTTAAAATTATTTTAAGGTATTGATGGTATCTAAGATATCTATAAAGGACTCATATTATGCTGTAATATGTCAAAGATCATATAGCCACTGAAAGAAGAGCAAAATAATTTGTCTATGCAATAAATTTATCTATGAAATATTTATCTATAAAATGAGAGATAGAAGAAGCAGCAAATAAGAAATATGTTCTAGAGTTTTCATGAAAATTAGATGCTTGCATCACTAAATGATTTTTGCATCATTCATTCAGGAAATATTTATTACATCCTTACTCTGTGCGTTGCTTTTGGCGCTGGGGATACAGAACAGAATAAAATAGACAAAAATCCTTGGTGTTTAGTAGATAATATTCTTCTGAGGAGAGATAGTTAATAAGCAAACAAATAAATGTTAAATATGAAAATGGTTCATGTCTATTTTACACAGGTTGATCAGGCAAAATTTAATAGGTGGTATTTGACTAGATACTTGAAAAATGTTACCCTTTTTAAAATTCTAATACCAGACATTTTAAGGCTTGTAGCAAAACAAGCATGTCACCAGGAGAATGCCACATTCACATAATCTGTGAATTATGTGATTGTTCACATAATCAGAGACCACAAAGAATTATGAGTATAAATGTATGCTCAAGCTTAACAGGTGGCCTTGGGAATGCTACCTCTAAATAAGTCATTGAGATAAGAAGTTGCCTTCCATGTGCTGCTACCAAAACCTGCAGGGAGACTGTGGTGACTGGAGAGACCACTTCAGGTTGTAGTGCTCTTTTAGGTTTTTGAGCATATAATAGACTCTTTACATAGTCTATTGTATTTTGGAGGGGGAGTTGTTTTCCTGGGAAGCTATGATATTTTTGTTCATCTTACAATGTTTTCAAGCAATGTACACTGTTTTTCCACCCTGAGTTCTGGGTTAGACAAGCAGAGACAAACACCTGGTGTCATTCCTTCAGATAACCCCTAGACAAGTTTGAACAGATAAATACAGTAAATTGTGAATAAGATCTGCACTGCTTTCTCTGGAAGCAGAGCTTAGGGTCCCACACTGTGAATGTAGGCTTTCATCTAATAGATTGCCACTGAGCTGGGAGAGGGTGGGGCAAGGGCAACTAAAAAAAACCACGATTTTATACCATTTTTAACTTGCTTTTTTCTTGATTCAGTGTTCATTTGGTGTAAAACTTTCTCTGTTTTCCAGTTTTGACAAACTTGGTTCAGACAATTTCTGCTGGGTTTTTGTGGAGGGTCAGGAATTTGGAGTTGCCTACACTGTAGTTTTTCTGACATGGACATTTTTGAACTAAAAAAACTAACAATTTGTACTTAGATTCTCTTGTATTTTAAATGTAGATTGACTTAGACTCTTACAATAATATTTTATTCCTTTTTCATATATATAGCTATTTATAACTATATGAATATGTTATATATATGATACTATATATTATATTTTATATATACACACACAATAACTAGCTAGTTAGCTCTCTAGTTAATTAGATATCGCACGGTATTGGTTAGAACTTCTAATATGATGTTATTTATAAACAATGCTAGAATACATGTATTTGATAGATATCTTTAAGGGTGGTCCTTGTATGCCTAATTTGCTGACAGTAATTTGTTTTAACCATGAATAAGTTTTAAATTTTATTTAATGAGCTTTCTACATATATTCAGACCACCCTCTTATTCAATATTTTTAATCTGTTAAATATATCAATACTTTTTCTAATGGTAAACAACCCCTGCATATTTGGGTTAATGCAACATGGTCATTGTTTTTGTTTGTTTGTTTCTTTGTTTTTACAATAACATGTTGGTTTACAGTTGCTGTCTTTCGCTTAGCAATTTTTATTCATACTAAAAATAAAAATTTACTATAATTATCAATTTTTTCTCTTTTCCACTTTTATTGAAATATAGTTGACTTACAGTACTGTGTAAGTTCAAAGTGTATAGCATAATGAGTTCATTACATACACCATGAAATGATTATTGCAATAAGTTTAGTGAACATCCATCATCTCATAGAGATAAAAAATCAAAGAAATAGAAAAAAATTTTTGCCTTGTGATGAAAATTATTAGGATTTACTCTTAACAACTTTCATATATAACACACAACAGTGTTAATTATATTTTTCATGCTGTGCATTAAATGCCTAGTACTTATTTAATCTTTTTTCTTTTTAACAACTTTATTGGAGTATAACTGCTTTACAATGGTGAGTTAGTTTCTGCTTTATAACAAAGTGAATCAGCTATGCATATACATATATCCACATACCTCCCTCTTGCATCTTCATCCCACCCTCACTATCCCACCCCTCTAGGTGGTCAAAGCACACCAAGCTGACCTCCCTGTGCTTTGTGGCTGCTTCCCACTAGTTATCGATTTTACATTTGAGAGTGTATATATGTCCATGCCACTCTCTCACTTCGTCCCAGCTTACCCTTCCCCCTCCCTGTGTCCTAAAGTCCATTCTCTACATCTGCGTCTTTCTTCCTGTCCTGCCCCCTGGGTTCTTCAGAAGCTTTTTTTTTTTAGATTACATATATATGTGTTAGCATACAGTATTTGTTTTTCTCTTTCTGACTTACTTCACTCTGTATGACAGACTTTAGGTCCATTTTTCATTATTTTGTTGTTTTGTATTTAAAAACTTTCTACAAGCAGCATGCCATGATTATAATATTATATACTTATATACATGTATTTATATATCTGTGTGTATGTGTATGTAGGAATAGTAGTGAGTACCAAAAAAATGTTAGTCTTGTATGACCTATTAAATAACTTCAAGTGCACATAGCCTCTAGAATGTCACATGTTGTCCTTGAAGTTCCAACCTATTTGCAGCCCATACTCACTGAAACGTAAGACACAGCTCTCCACCTTCCTGGACTGCCATCTGCCTGGCATCAGGCAGAAGACCCTTATGGGGGGCAATCCTTTCCGTTTGTTCCCATCTAAATACATAGTTTCTTTCCCCTTCTGCCCTGCCCCTTTCTATACACTTCCTGTTTGCTCTGTCATAGTTTAACAGTTTTGCCACCACTGGTTTACCTTTCTTCACACATTTAGCACACACAGAGGATGCCTGCAGAAAAGCTTCCTGCAACATTTATAAGTAATTGATTTGTTTTATATTCCCTGAAGCCCTTCTGCTATATATCTTACTGAACGTGATGCTTAGATTCTCCTCATAATATCTCAAGTTGAGAATATGTGTATACATGTGAGAGAGTGTGTGTTAGAATGTGTGTGTGTGTGTGTTGCCCCAGCTATGAGTAAGCACCCATTTCCGGGAACATCCCATCTTAGTTGGTTCCTGATGGAATTCTAGTCTGCCACTAACTAGAGAACCATGTTTTTACTTAAGAGACTAAGAAAGGGAACTAAGAAACTAGGGGAATATACCAGCAAAATATTTTTCTTAGTTGAATTAACGACTTTGATTACCTCCTTTTTCTGGATGGCTAAGCATTTCTGGCAAGTATTAAAAAAAGAAGCCTAGCTCTTCTTGCATTCACATTGAACAGTTAGCTTTTCTATTTTTAATTTTTTAAAATTAATTAATTTATTTTTGGCTGTGTTGGGTGTTTGTTTCTGTGCGAGGGCTTTCTCCAGTTGCAGCGAGCAGGGGCCACTCTTCATTGTGGTGCGCGGGCCTCTCAGTGTCATGGCCTCTAGTTTTGGAGCATGGCTCCAGACGCGCAGGCTCAGCAGTTGTGGCTCACAGGCCCAGTTGCTCCACGGCATGTGGGATACTCCCAGACCAGGGCTCGAACTCATGTCCCCTGCATCGGCAGGCAGACTCTCAACCACTGCGCCACCAGGGAAGCCCAAACAGTTAGCTTTTGAATTTTGTTAATCATTTATTAGAAAATGTTTTTTCCTCTCAGATGTGCATATATCAAGAAGTTGTTTGTATGCATAAATGTGGTCTCCAGACCAAATGTTTTCCCAGAAGAATGTATCTCTGAATTTGAGTTTAAAATTTGTAGTCATAGAATTTACAGGGGAAAAAGACTTTCATATTTAGATGGTTTTCTTATGCATTTGTCTCTTCTATAGACTGAGGTACTGCTCTAGGATTTGCTCTTACCCACAATGTAGCATGAAATCCTACTGAATTAGGGGTGTGCTTCTCAAAACAAGGATGGCATTAATACTAGTGGGCATTAGATGTCCCTGTAATTCCATCCAGCCTGTATCCCAGCAAGTTATTTGACTGGTGGTCACAGAGAATACTGTTAAAGGAATCTGGAACTCAGGTGCCCTCAATGAAAGGTTAGTTGTTCCCAGGGGTTTTCCTTCCAGCATCCCAGAAAAGCACTTTGTGACTTGAGAGTCTTGTCCTAGTGTCCTTTTACCATATCCCCTTGGAAATGTCAGCTCATATTGAAGATCTGTAGCACACATGACACCAGGGATCGTCTCTTAAGTGCAAGCCCTGGTGAGAGCCATGTGGGTCGTTTCCTTGTGCTGCCTGCAATGGAGATCAGGATGGACTCTTGGTGTGCAGTATCGTGAGGGGGAAGGGAAACGTAAAGCATGGGAGACGGGTGAGTCAGAAGGTTTGTTCATAAAACAGGTGGAGATTATTTATTCCAAAAATGTTTAGTAAGTTTATCTGGATCCTAATTGGGGGTGGGGGTTAGGATGGAAGGCAGGTTTTGCCTGCCCAGAGCTCACAGAAGCTGGTGCTTGTGAAGAAATGCAGACTCAGAGAGCACGTGCTTAAGAGTCCAGATTGGTCAGCGGAAGTGCTGGGGCTAGCATCCAGAGTCCTGTTTCTCATTCCACATTGGCCTTCCAAAGAGTTAGAGGCAAACTGGTCACCGGACAACAGCAATGTGTAATATCTAATGCCGTTCTCCTTTGAGATGTATTCCTTTCTCATTCACACCGCCTAACCTCCTACTCCAGTCAACACTCATTCATTCACTCATTGACTCATTCAAATTAATATTTATCAAGCATCTATGTGTGACACAAATAATGCTCAGTCCTTTTTAAAAATTTATATTTTATGATTTTACAGTTTGTATCCTAATAAACAATCTCCAGTTTTTGAGAGTGAGATATACAGAAGGAAAATAGCTAAATTAAATACCTACTGATGTTTCTATCACCTCACCTCTTAATTAAAACAGTTCTGTGAATTCATGCTTTTCATTTACTTATTTGGAGGACTGGAAAAGCCAGCTTATCTGGGTCCCCAGAAACTTTTTCTACATTTTCCTAGGATACATTTCTATTCCTCACACCTCTGTAAAACTGAGACTTCCTCCTCAGGGGCTGCCTGAAAATGATGAATTGGGCATTATTTTCTTTGCAAATGCTACAGCTTCTTGTTTTCTGGAGCCTGTATTTGAGGAGTGCATCCTCCCCACCTCTTTTGTTGCTCACTGACACTTCAAACTACTACTTATCTCCTGCCCTCTGACATCTGCTGGAAATATTGTAAAATGGAAAGTGCATTGTGAGAGGAGCAGTTTCTGGTGCATCAGAGGAACCCGAAGAAGTAATTTCCTAAAAATAGGATGGTGTTAATACCAGCAGTAAAGTGGGGTTTAGAAAAATATCCACTTTCAAAAGACAAAGAGGGGGGGACCTTCAAGAGGGCGGAGGAATAAGACTTGGAGATCACCTTCCTCTCCACAAATACATCAAAAATACAGCTACATGTGGAACATCTCTTACAGGACACCTACTGAATGCTGGCAGAAGACCTCAGACTTCCCAAAAGGCAAGAAAATCCCCACATACCTGGGTAGGGCAAAAGAATAAAGAAAAAAACAGAGACAAAAGAATAGGGACAGGACCTGCCCTCTGGGAGGGAGCTGTGAAGGAGGAAAAATTTCCACACACTAGGAAGCCCCTTCACTGGGAGAGATAGGGGGTGGCAGGGGGGAAGATTCAGAGCCACGGAGGAGAGTGCAGCAACAGGTTTGCGGAGGGCAAAGCGGGGAGATTCCCGCACAGAGAATCAGTGCTGACCAGCACTCACCAGCCCTAGAGGCTTATCTGCTCACCTGTTGGGGCGGGTGGGTGCTGGGAGCTGAGGCTTGGGATTTGGAGGTCAGATCCCAGGGAGAGGACTGGGGTTGGCTATGTGAACACAGCCTGAAGGGGGCTAGTGCACCACAGCTAGCTGGGAGGGAGTTCAGGAAAAAGTCTGGACTTGCCTAAGAGTCAAGAGACCATTCTTTTGGGGAGGGGATTCAGAGCACTGCTTAAACGAGCTCCAGAGACGGGTGCGAGCCATGCCTGTCAACGCAGACACCAGAGACCGGCATGAAATGCTAAGGCTACTGCCGCTGCCGCTGCCACCAAGAATCCTGTGTGCAAGCACTGGTCACTATCCACACCATCCCTCCCCCCCGGGAGGCTGTGCAGCCTGCCACTGCCAGGGTACCATGATCCAGGAACAACTTCCCCTGGAGAACACACGGCATGCCTGAGGCTGTTGCACCGTCATGCTGGCCTCTGCCACTACAGGCTCACCCTGCATTCTAATTATGACTACAATTCCCCTCCGTCCCCCCAGCCTGAGTGAGCCAGAGCTCCCTAATCAGCTGCTGCTTTAACACCCTCCTGTCAAGGTGGAGAATAGACTCCTACATGGAGAAACAAGGCAAAAACCAAAGCTGAAACCCAGGAGCTGTGTGAACAAAGAAGAGAAAGGGAAATTTCTCTGTGCAGCCTCAGGTGCAGCGGATTAAATCCCCACAATCAACTCCATGTACCCTGCATCTGTGGAATACCTGAATAGACAACAAATCATCCCAAAATTGAGGTGGTGGACTTTAGAAGGAGAAGTAGACTTGAGGTTTTCTGTCTGCGACTAATTTGTTTCTGATATTTGTTTATCTTAGTTTAGTTTTTAGCCGTTGTTATCATTGGTAGATTTGTTTATTAGTTTGGTTGCTCTCTTCTTTTTTTTTTAAGTAATTATTATTTTTTGATGTTAATAATTAAAATTTTTTTATTCATTATTTTTTAAATTTTCTTTATTTCTTTATTTTTTTCTCCCTTTGCTTCTGAGCTGGGTGACTGACAGGGTCTTGGTGCTCCCGCCTGGTGTCAGGCCTGAGCTTCTGAGGTGGGAGAGCAGAGTTCAGGGCATTGGACCACCAGAGACTTCCTGGCCTCACATAATATCAATTGGTGAGAGCTCTCCCAGAGATCTTCATCTCAACGCTAAGACCCAGCTCCTCCCAACAGTCAGCAAGCTCCAGTGTTGTATAACCCATGCCAAAAAACTAGTAAGACAGGAGCACAAACCCACCCATTAGCAGAGAGACTACCTAAAATCATACTAAGTTCACAGACACCCGAGAACACACTACCGGATGTGACCCTGCCCACCAGAAAGGCAAGATTCAGGCTCATCCACCAGAACACAGGCACCAGTCCCCTCCACCAAGTAGCCTACACAAGCCACTGAACCAACCTCACCCACTGGGGACAGACACCAAAAACAATGGGAACTATGAACCTGCAGCCTGCAACAAGGAGACCCCAAACACAGAAAGTTAAGCAAAATGAGAAGACAGAGAAATATGCAGCAGATGAAGGAGCAAGGTAAAAACCCACCAGACCAAACAAATGAAGAGGAAATAGGCAGTCTACCTGAAAAAGAATTCAGAGTAATGATAGTAAAGATGATCCAAAATCTTGGAAATAGAATGGAGAAAATACAAGAAACGTTTTACAAGGACCTAGAAGAACTAAAGAGCAAACACACAATGATGAACAACACAATAAATGAAATTAAAAATTCTCTAGAAGGAATCAATAGCAGAATAACTGAGGCAGAAGAATGGGTAAGTGACCTGCAAGATAAAATACTGGAAATAACTACTGCAGAACAAAATAAAGAAAAAAGAATGAAAAGAATTGAGGACAGTCTCAGAGACCTCTGGGACAACATTAAATGCACAAATATTCAAGTTATAGGGGTCCCAGAAGAAGAAAAGAAAAGAAAGGGTCTGAGAAAATATTTAAAGAGATGATAGGTGAAAATTTCCCTAACAACGGAAAGGAAATAGTCAATCAATTCCAGGAAGCACAGAGAGTCCCATACAGGTTAAATCCAGGAGAAATACACCAAGACACATATTAATCAAACTATCAAAAATTAAATACAAAGAAAACATATTAAAAGTAGCAAGGGAAAATCAACGAATAACATACAAGGAAATCCCCATAAGGTTAACAGCTGATCTTTCAGCAGAAATGCTGAAAGCCAGAAGGGAGTGACAGGACATATTTAAAGTGATGAAAGGCAAAAACCTACAACTAAGATTACTCTACCCAGCAAGGATCTCATTCAGATTCAATGGAGAAATTAAAACCTTTACAGATAAGCAAGAGCTAAGTGAATTCAGCAACAGCAAACCAGCTTTACAACAAATGTTATTTATTTATTTATTTATTTATTTTTTTAAATTTTTTTTTTAACATCTTTATTGGAGTATAATTGCTTTACAATGGTATGTTAGTTTCAGCTTCACAACAAAATGAATCAGTTATATATATACATATGTTCCCATATCTCTTCCCACTTGTGTCTCCCTCCCTCCCACCCTCCCTATCCCGCCCCTCCAGGTGGTCACAAAGCACCGAGCTGATCTCCCTGTGCTATGCGGCTGCTTCCCACTAGCTATCTACCTTACGTTTGGTAGTGTATATATCTAGGCAGGAAACACAAGAGAAGGAAAAGACTTACAATAACAAACCCAAAACAATTAAGAAAATGGTAATAGGAACATACATATCGATAGTTACCTTAAACATAAATGGATTAAATGCTCCAACCAAAAGACATAGACTGGCTGAATGGATACAAAAACAAACCCATATATATGCTATCTATGAGAGACCCACTTCAGACCTAGGGACACATACAGACTGAAAGTGAGGGGATGGAAAAAGATATTCCCTGCAAATGGAAACCAAAAGAAAGCTGGAGTAGCAATTCTCATATCAGACAAAATAGACTTTCAAATAAAGACTATTACAAGAGACAAAGAAGGAAACTACATAATGATCAAGAAGGAGATGTAACAATATTTATGCCCCCAATATAGGAGCACCTCAATACATAAGCCAAATGTTAACAACCATAAAAGGGGAAATTGACAGTAACACAATCATAGTAGGGGGCTTTAACACACCATTTTCACCAATGGACAGATCATCCAAAGTGTAAATAAATAAGGAAGCACAAACTTTAATTGACACATTAAACAAGA